>NC_079364.1:24084754-24384754 GCF_021018895.1 Seriola aureovittata | reverse complement strand
CACATAAGAAAAGATTAAAGCTCTAGGTAGATCAGACAGTGTTGGTGATTAGCACAAAAGAATGTTTTTGTGTTTCCATCATTGATTAATATGTTGCTCCCAAGACGAGCGAAGCATCATGCATGATTTATGGACGCTGTGTACGACTGAAATTACAGCACTCTGCTATGTGTAGCTGGCATCGGAGTGTGGCAAGGGGAGAAGGCATCTGGACATCTGTGTCCTTATGTGTGTATGGGAGGTTTTCTCACATGTATGTGCAGAGATGAATCTTATGTGACAATCTTGATGAGTGAGGGTGGGTGTGTAACTCATTCGTAAGGCCACGTGTCATTGACAGCTACTGGAGAAACAATGATGGATTCAGGCACTGACAAGTGGCGGTGCCGTTTTAATGACGAGAAAAGCGCGCGCGCGCGCGCGCGCACGCGCACACACACACACACACACACACACACACACACAACACACACACACACACACACACACACACACACACACACACACACACACACACACACACACACACACACACACACACACACAACTATAAATGTCGGACGGACTCACTCTCCTCCCTCTCTGTTTTTCCCTCATCTCTTCTACTCTCCTCCTTCCTCCATCACTCTATCCAGGATATTTATGACTGATAGAACTGTCAGCGCTCTTGCTAAACAAATGAAAGTTACAGCTTGTGCCATCGAGGCGACGCTTTCATCAGCGCTCGGCAGGCTCGGTTTGAAGGGGGCCCCCGCCTCCCTCGTGAGCCGCCACTGAACTTGAAGAGCTATACTTGGGAATGTGATATTTACATTCAGTCACCACATGTAGCAAAACTGTTTATTTTTAAGATGAATCAAGCTCATTGGATAATATAGGTCTGGCATATCATTATGTAATACAAAATTGATTTTGTTTAATGCAATTTGGTGTCATTGGGATTATACTGCAGCGGCAAGTAGAGTTAGTAAAGTAAAAGAAAAATTAATTCAGTCATTACTCGGTAACAGTACAACTAAAGTTATACTGGGACAGGATTTTACACAAAGAGGTGAGGTGTACTTTAATTTTTACCAGAGCATTGTGAATTCAATTCTCAAGTGGAAGTGGCTATGTCAGCGATTTGTATGGATTGAGGGCTACTGTGCCAGTAAAGATTTCAACCTTCTCTAACTCCTGTTAAACAGCCACTAAAAATGACCTCAGAGCAGGGTTTTGCATAGCCCTTAGTAAATATGAGGCCATTTCCTGTGGGAAGAGTGGTCTTTCCTCTAGTTTAGACACACAAATACGTATATATATACACAAACACATTTTTTTTCCATCATTATGAATGACGCACTAAATGAAGCCTCATTTTCTATTATAGCTATTATTCAGGAAATTAATTCTGTCAAGAAATGTATTCTTATTCTTTTAGTGGGATTGTTCAAATAGGGCATGACAACACCCAGGAACACCCATGTATGGGAGAGGGAACAGTAAGTTAAGAATGAGTGTATTTGTATTAGAGAATGTGGTGGCTGAAAGGGCAACAAGAATGTCTGAGTGAATGTGCTTGTGTGTGCGTGTGTTTTGTTCCCTCTTACTACCTGCAGGCTGTTCTGCCCTGAACAGATACCAGCGTGTTGTCAGCCCAGGGGCATTGTGTCTAGTTTGGCCTAGCTTTGGTCCCCTCACCATCACTTTGCTACTGTCGCTTTGAAACCCGAAAGACCTCCACCAACCCACTCTCTATCAACGTATCACTCAGATTCTTTTTTTTTTTCTTTCACATAATCTGACCCCTGTAGCACCCAGTCCTGCTACAGTCTGTTGGGGTTGGGTAATTAGCGTTTTTACATTAAGGGTCACTCAACTTTAATTGCCGATGTAGAGAATAGCATTGCTCAGTTTTTTATACCCACATTTTGGAATACGGATTGACACCTGGGTGAATAAATGGATAAGAGGTAAATGGAGAGATGGTCATAAGTCTCTCTATCCCTCTGTAAGTGAGTGCACCATGTGTATAATGCTGATGGTGTCAGCTCTTCGTCTCTAGCTTCTGTTTCCCCTAGAGTGATTGCATGGGAACAAATTAATAAAAAAAGAGCACATCCAGTGCAAAAAGTACTGAGGATATAGCACAAAACTACATAAATCCAACACAGGAATAAGAGCGCTTAAGGTTTACACAAACAGAGATAGAAACTATTCACACTAAGACAAGAGATAACACTCAAACACGTGCTGAGGAATTTGCCTAGTTAAGTTGCAGCAGTTTGAGTTTAGGTTAGTAATGTAACATAGGCTACTGTTGTTTTCTGTCAAGGTCATTTTAAGTACATCAACACTCTGTGGTCAGAAAAGGGGTCATAGAATTTCTGAATTTGACTTTATGAATTACTTTTTGATGATCTTTGTCAAAACATATTGTGTTAACTGATATCATCATCAAAAAAACACTTTGGTGTCCAGGATGATTTAAGCTCATTCAGTACTTGATTGGCTTACAGTATCTCTACAACACCCACCTGTTGCTGACAAAATACAAGCTCTATTTTGGTAGACAGATGAAATTAGACATTCAGATGAGGTAAATCAAACAAAACCATGTGAGCAATCTCCAGGTCTGACCCTTGTTTTCTTCAAATGACTTGTGTCTTGGCACACACTCACTCAAAGCAACACATAAATACATACACACACAAACACACATGCACAAAATGTTTAGTCTCCTCTAAATATGTATGTGTGTATCCGAAAGTGAGAGGTAAACAAGTTTAATCATCCTGTTCCACGTCGGTTCCACTGACAGTTTACGTTAACAGAATAGGAAGAGATGAGAAAGGTGGAGCACCAGGGTTTTTACCCTTGCTGATGAGGAAAAAACTGCAAATGCGGGAAAAAAACAACAATAAATGTAATATACATAGGTGACGTAACATAGCCTAACAGTGCTAATTGGATACACATATATTTGGGGAGGAGAACTTAACAGGCCCTTAAATTATGCATTAATCAAACAAAGCTTAATATGAACTGACAAGGAGCTTGACAATCTGGCAGCCATCTGGAAGACAGGCCTGTCAGTCACAAAGAGGTGAGAAAGAGGGCTGGCTGAACTCTGGGTTAACCCTAAAGAGAGGGTGATAGGAGGGAGAGGAAGACAGCAAGACAGAAAAAAAACAATGAGAGATAGAGGCTGAGAAAGACAGAGAGAGAAGTTGGGTGTAAAGGTTACATAGACAGATATGACGACTACAGAAGTTGATTTGGGCATTGTTAAAGATGGGGGGTCAAGTATCACTGATACCAAAACAAGGTCAGTTAGAGAGGCGTGTTTTTGACAGCTCGAACGAAAAGCATTGTCAGGGTCATCAAATCTCAGCTTTACAAATAGCCACATGTACACACACAAGGTCTTTGTGCTGCACACCTCACACACAACCACGCTGCTGCACAACCAGCTAACCACACACACACACACATTTGCAGAGGTACTTGCAAACATCAACCAAGCCATGCAGAGAGCTACATCACCACCTTTTTTCTGTCTTTCTCACAAACACACACCCCAATCCATATTCCACAAGCATCCATCACACACTTACTTAACCCAGACGAAGAGGCTTCACACTTAACTTGTGGCATGTCTGCCTGTAGCCTGTACCTCATGAACCCTGTTGACAGGCTGAGCTGCTGCTGATAATATTGTTGTCGGTTGCAGTCGTATGCTATAAGTATGCTGTGGGTACAGACCAAAAGCCTAGAATCAAAAAGTTCTCCAACTGGCACATAGTTATACCACCAGGCTGATCGGTTGCCATCTGCAGCTGCTTCATTCCGCACATGGGGACACAGTAACGAGGCAAACAAGAAGAAAACTGACAAGACTGTGATACGAGCAACGAGCGATACTTCTACCAGCTCACGCTGCACTTTGATTCGCTCCCTCCAGTGCTTAAAGCGATTTTGATTTTACTCGCCTGTAGTGTACTTAGACTCTTTTTCTCCTTATAAATCCAAGTCTGATTTCACATTGTTCTCCACCTAAGTTATGTATGACAAACGCCTGGGGCCAAATCACCATCAAAGCAGCACAACGCAGGAACACGGCGCTTCCGAGCTTCTTAGTGATGACAGATGTCACTTTTGAAGTGAGCAAGGGGATGAAAGTGGCGGGGATGTGACGGGCGGCATGAGGACAGCTTCTCCACCGCGACCTGCCATCATCAGTGCTGCTGAGGTGTAATGGGGAGAGACTAGAGGGGCCTGGAAGCTCCAACGGCCGTCTGGGGTGTCTGTCTCAGTGCCCAACAGGGGCCAAGTCTTACATGTCATAGGCACCTAGCCTGCAAGCAGCCAGCACCCAATCTGGCAGCCCGACAGCCAGCCAGCCAGCCAGCCAGCCAGCCAGCCACCCAGCCAGCAAGGCTGCTAGTCAGCCAGCCAGCCAGCAACCCATCATGCCTCTGCCACCCGATTGGGATGGAAGTGTCTCCCTCCGTTACACTGGCTGCTCTGCCAGTGGATTCGTCAGGGTATAGAGAGAATAGCTAATCTGAGGGAACCGGCGGCCCAGAATCAAAGGGCCACTGGCTTCTGTCTTCCTTGTGTGTAGCAGCGCTCACCTGGGTACTATCCCCGGTGTGACAGAGCGAGCAGCAAGAGGACTTGGTAAACAAGGCAGAGCAATGCAACTTTCAAACAGAGAGGCAGGTAGTGCAGGGAAACCAAAACAAACTCTTAACTCAGGAAATTCACAGAACGTTTTCCCCTGCCTTCTCCACTGTTCCCTGTGTCTTTATTGTGGCTTGATATGTCACCACTGTCTCTATCTCCTACTTGCTCAGGACTTCAAGTGGCTGTCTCTATTTTGCTGGGCCATAAATTATTCAGTGCTATGTGTCTTCTTACTATCTGCGCTTTCCATTGGGTTTCCTATCTTATCCCCTCTTCTGAAAGAAGGGCTGGTGCTTTGAGACAGAGTTTGCAAAAGGTAACACAGGAACTTCAGCACCGACAACCACTTTCTTAGTAGGAGCTCTTGTCAAGTACATATATTTGTTCCAGCACAAGGAAAATATGAAAAAGAAAAACAAGAAAAAAAGTTGTATCTGAATACAACATGGAATCCAACAAGCTCCACTGCTGCTACGACAACAACTTGGACTAGTATCTGAGCTAAAAATAATGACAGTATTCCACGTAGAGGAGTGTGTGTTTTGTTTCCCCAGCGCGTGCGAGTGTGTGTGTGTGTGTGTGTGTGTGTGTGTGTGTGTGTGTGTGTGTGTGGGGCCCAGGGAGCCCACTGTATGTAAATAGCCATATGAGACTGCATAGCATTACTGTCCAGACATTGAAGAGGTGACCTGATCCCAATTAATCACACAATCCCAGGGAGAACTGTCACATCCCATCTCCATCAGCAGTACCATCCTGTTCTGTCTCCCTCCCTTGTCATCCTCTGTTCCTCCATCTCTTCTACTCTCCCTCTCTCTCTCTCACACACACACACACACACACACACACACACAACAGACACTACACGCATACCCTAGTAGGCCCCATCATCCCCTCACCAACTCTCCCCCTTCACCTCCCTGCTTTTATTCAAACACACAGGGTCTAAAGCTGACAGGTCAGCTGGCATGGGCCAGTCGGTCCCCACCTGTCCCCTAGCTTCTTTCCCCAGAAGGCAAAGTGCCAGAAGAGCGAAGAAGAGGCACTTCTATCTTTACAGCTGCCAAAACAAGATGCAGCCCTAGGCTTTCTATCCCCCAAAGAGATGGAGTGTTTGCATTGCACCGGTATCAGTGAAGGAGAGCATCTATTTTATAGTTTATCACACTCTTCAACAAGAGTACATTGGGGTGAAGATGCTGACAAAAAGATTCCACATATATGTGCAAGAGGCAGGTTGTTTTATTAAAATATGACACAATACTGAGTACTTGTAATGCCAATGTATTATAAACATCAAAAGGTAGAGTGAACCTTCCTTTTAATGTGATATGCAAGTATATATTTACTGTTCTCTTGACTGTCATGACTACAGATGTAGGTCCTTTGAAGTCTATAATGATGACTGTGTTGGTGTGTCACATGAATCCACACACACAAGCCTGAGCCTTGTAAAGAGCATGATTAAGTAAGTGTAACAAGAAATATGATGTTTGCGGGTAAGTGTCATTTTATATTTGTACTGTCACCTTATATTATTTCGAGGAGAAATTGCATTAGTTAGTGGTCCGACACAGAGGAAAAAATGGTTTCAGATGGAGAGATGAACAAAAACGAAAAGTAAAAAAAGAAACATCCATCTGACATTTTTGTCTCCTGTGTGACCTGCAACTCAAAGGATTGGTCTAATGAGGGTTGTCTGTCGAATCTTTCAGCAACACTAAAATGAAACATATCCCATATTTTTTTAATCTTTTTTTTTTTTTGACATAGATATACAAGTGGAGATCAAAACACCAGCCATGTCTATGAAAGTGGCATACTGGATACAGGAGTCATGTCGTAGCTTTGTCTTGATTCATCCTGATATAACCATTTTGAGTATTCCCTTTGAAAAACGAAGAACTGGCATCTTGTGAAATCACAGAAGAAGTCAGGAGACTATGTATCACATGTCGTTAAAGTTCTATTGTTTCACCCATGTGTTCGTAGACTTATTCCCGTCAGCTTGTTCAAGTTGTTCCCTTTTGTGCTGTTACAGTTACAGGAATGTGACATAAAATCACAAGTCTGCAAAACAACAGGGTAAAGCAGGGTTTTCTGCCCTCATTCAAGGCATATACTGTATGAGGGTTGATCGTTTTCAAAAAAAGTTTTTGGGTTAAGAAATAACTTTTTTGCTGCTGTTGCTTAGCAAAGTTTAGATAAAATGAAATGCAGAATAAGACAGTGGAAGACTTAACTATTGAATTATACTTCACTATTTGCCTCTGATTCAAAGAGGTTTAGTGATTAGCTCAGGGTCTCTCACTCTTTCTCTTACAGTCTTCCTCTACTATTCATCCCTGTTTGAGCAGCCTCCTCTACAGCTTCTATAGATCCTCATTAGTTGTGTCTGTGGATGATTGCAGGTGTTATAAAAATGTGAAAGGGAAAGAAAGCTGGGAAGTAGGGGGCTGAGGGGCCATTGTTGGCCCCACAGGGGAACATGTCGAGGAGAGAAAGACTGCATCCTGGGACTCAACCTTAGAGGAAGGAGGAGGAGAAGGATGGTTCTGCATTCCCAAAACACTATAAATTCCCCTCCTCTTCCATCGTCTTGGGTACTTTCCTAACCCTCTCTCTACCATCTCCTCTTCTCACCATGCCATAGAAAAATGGAAAATTGGGAAAAAATGGAACAGTGGGATGAGTATTTATAATGGTAATGAGGCCCCATGTGGCTTCCTCCATCTTAAATCTTGTTAATCATCAGGTGAGTGAGGGCTGTTTTACAGGGAATCCACAAAGGACAACAACGAGTGAAGGTGTGTGCTACAATCAGATACACATCCCTGATAGCACCTCACATCAACAGCAGTACTATTGAGACATTAACCTTTACCAGAGTGAGAAAAACCTCCGCCTCTCCTTTGAATGGCTTTAAACTTTTCTCCCAAGACATACTTGTTTCAAAGACACCTTTAACACAAGTGTTGTTCACTAGTGGAAAGTGAAGGAGAATGTTTAATCCAGCAGTCAAAGCGAACATACAGTATGCATAATTCATTTTTACAGTTTGTACTGTTGTTAATGAGAAGATACTTTTGATTGGACTGACTTACAATGGTGGCAACAGCAAGTGATTAAATTCCTACATCAGCTACATTAACATAATGTCTTAATTTTGGCACAGGCAAGTACTGGAGATGGAAAGAGAGACCAAGTAGAAAAGAATATACAGTATATAATTCAGATCATACAGAATAAATGTTTTTTTAATATGATTTAACATCAATCAGTGCATTTTTGATCAGTTGAACATTTATGTAATACACAGATAAAGAGATAACAATACATTTACAGTTACTTTCCCTAACTCTTTACTGACAGTTCTATGTCTTCTTGGGAAAAAGAAATATAAAAGATTAATTACGTACTGTTAAGTGCAAATACTTTTTAAAAGATTAATTTGGCCACCTACAGTACAATTTTTAATCAGATTAAGTATATTAATTATGAATAAACTAAACAAATGTAAATTTCATAGCAGGGTTTTGTCTAGCACCACTAAGATAAGTCAAGTACTAGATCAGAAGTTTTACTGGAACACAAGAATTAGAAAAAAAATCCAACAGGAAGATCGCCATTGTATTTACGGAGGACATTCATGTTTGCCATAGGAAGAACATTTTCCCTTTTAGACACTTGTGGACATGTGCTTTCCTCTTGTGCTCCCCTTGAGGCAAAATGTCAACTTTGCAAGAGATGGTCCTCCCAAAAAAAAATGACAACATCAGTCATGACAGCAAATGCCCGAAACAAGATATGTTTACTTTCAAGTTACAAAGACCTCTCACAGCAGTAGGAATTATGACCCTTGTACACAGAGAGCAAAAGGAGGAGTTGGTGTGAGGTTGTTATAGAACCACAAAGTCAGCAATAGGAGGGGGTTGGGGTGATGGACAGGTCAACAAAACGTTGGCAACAAAACACGAGAGACCACTTCCTGTTTCTAGCTGACAGTCAATGTTGGTTTCTTCTAACCATGACCATGACTGTTCCCCAACCTTGACAATGTAGCTACTATTTTAACCATGACGACAAACGTCCCCAAACCTTAACCATGTAGCTATTTTAACCCAGACCATGATATTTCCCTAACCAACTCGTTTCTGTGCCTAAACCTAACCAGACCATAGCAGCTTAAGAATTTTTTGTGACTGTAATCTGAAGATGCCTAGAGATGATGTTGTACTGCTGATAGGGGAATCAAACAGGAAAACACCCATTAAGTGTTACTCTGGAGGGCTGTGACAAACACACTGTTGTTTCATTTGGAGGACTCAATGACACAAAGTGAATCCTTTTACTGTTAAGAAAGGGAAAAACAAAACCAGCACTGTAAAGAGAGGTTCACACAGGGTACAGCCTAAGATCCGTCTACAGATCTTTTAACCATTGTTGGCCTACAGGTTCTTCTTCTTTTATTTTGTATGAACCCTGCATGGTCCAGCTGCTTTGACATATCTACTGTAGACCCAGGCTGGGTAATTATGAGCTACAAAGCTCACTGACCTTGTCAAGATCTCTCTACCCTCTCCAAGCTAGCCCAGTGTATGAGAGGAGGGGACACATTCTGTGCCTGTCTGGTTTCCACCAACACACATAAACACACACACCTGGACCATGGCTGTTTACCTGCCAGGTTAAAGGGCTGAAGTCAGTGACAGAAGGAAATTTAACAAGGAAGCAAGGAAGGTGGAGGAAGATGAATATGCAGGAAGAGTAGAATGTGAGGGAGAGGGGCAGAGAGGAAGGAGGGTGGAAAGAGAATGACAGTACAAAGCAAAGGGAGGGGGTGAATGGGGGTCACAGAGTGATGAGGGGGTTAAATGCCACAAATGCCATGTCTCAAGGCCTCATAAAGACAAGCTCTGCATTGCTCCCAAGGTCAGGGCATGCACACATGCACCTGTGCGATGGGTAGTGGTGGTTTAGTGGGTGGGTGGCTGGGGGATCATGTGTGAGTGCTTCAATGTACAGTCCACACAGTCTAGTCTAGTTAGTGCATACTGTCTGGGACAAATGGCCTCGCAAAAATAAATGGTGCACCACTCTTAATGGGGATTACAGAGAAACTGATGCTTTTATCTTTGTCTGCAACAGATGACAATAGAAAGGGGGCCTGTATGAAGGCCAGGGGTAGACCCGGACTGTCTCATCATAAGTGACAAAATGCAATTTGAAATATATGGATTTGAAATACTATTACCTTTCCGAATTTTCTGGTGGTTAAGATTATTACAAAGTGTGTTCAGTTTTGGTACTTTCCTATCACTCTAAATATCATTCAAGGACATTACTTGTGAAGAAAACATGAGTTCAACACATAAACATGGTCCTACTCAGTCTCAACACTCCCTTCAAACCTGATTATCCATGTCCACAACATGCATTTCAGAGTTTGTGCTAAATAATTACATAATTATATGAGAATGTGTTGGAATCCTCCTACTGAAATGTGATGATGGACAAGCCAAGTGGCAGGTTGAACATGCCAGCGGCCAACCAGCATGCACCAAAGTCCCTCTAGCCAGCCAGATAGAACCCCAGATGGCTAGCCAAACTGTGGTCAATGGAGTCTGCAGGAGACAGCTTTACAGCTATTCGTGGTTATCAAAGCCATCATGATCACTATGGTAACTGAGCGATCTGGAATCATCTGGAAAGCCAAGTCTTCAATTAGGGGAGGTGGGAGACAAAAGGACACTATGTGCCATCTACAGACCAACAAGTGAGACAGCAGTGAATTAGACAATGGACACAAGCCCTCCATAAACATGCTGACATTCATACATCTATGCTCCATAAAAATACACATACACGTGCACGAACACATGTTGTATGCACCCTCACCCTCCTTGGCCCAAAACAGCACCAAAGCCAGACAATGAATGTGAAATGGTTAAGAGTCTGATCCTTTGATCACTTCCAATATCCAGTAACTTTGCCACCTAAACCATTATTGTCCCGTGAACTTAACAGGCAGAGGCAGCCTTCAGCCAATTACAGGGCGGCATTAGTGTTAGGCGGGAGCGTGTGTTATATGAGACAACCAATTAAAATCACTTATGGGTAGAGTAATATCCAGTGATTTAGACCTGAACAAAACGGCTTTGGGAGGATTATCCCTAGCGTAACCTGATCTTATTCTCTTCCACTCAAACACACACGCGCACACACATATCCAGGAGCTGACACTACAAGCTTTGCAAACCCTGCACATACACACACACACTAGACAGATGACAAGACAACTGGGCCTTGAGCTGCATTCATGTACATGCCTTTGTCATTCCCAGACAGGCAATGATGAGGCAAATTCAAATCTACAGACTTCGGGCATAAAGGGGTGTTTGCAAATACTTGCTTGCAGATACAAATACACTTTATTGGCTTTGCCACCACTTGCCTTACTACTGACCTTCTAGCCTACCTCTAATCAAATTATAGTGAAGCTATGATCATGAGGCCCAATGGCAATGTGGAGAGGCACACAAGGATCTCCTTAGAGATCACATATTTTCTATGAATGACAATGACTGACTGATGGGCTGTGGAAAAATTATATAAATCGTAATAAAAACAATGATCCAAAACACACAAACTCATGAAGAGCCAAGTGACCAAGTTTATAGCATACTGAACTGGAAGGTGATTTTGTGGATCACGGTTTTGCTTATTTTGCTCTTGTGTGAGGCAAGCAAATGCCAGAGGTGATGGCATTTGAACGTCGTTCAGCAGGAACGTTTGTTGCTGAACTTTAACTGAAGTGAGGTAACTTTCTCTAAAGATTGGCTCTGAAAAAAATGATCTGAAGTGCTACTACTTGAACTACACAATTTTGCCCCAGAGTTTTCAAATTAATTGAAACTTAAATTTGTTGTGAATTAAATACTCCCTTATTAATTACACAGCTCAGATTCTGTTCTCCAGGCATTTTCGCCCACTTCTCCAACAAAACATCTAACTTCATGGCCAAAAAACCTGCTTACAGCATAGAGACATTGTACCTTTCAGAAAAATGTCCAATGGAATCCTCAATAAAAAGTCACAATATGCAAACTGTGCTCTCAGGCACACTTTTCTTCATGCAAAGTTGAACTCCTAGACACCACCAGTCAGATGAGCAATGGTCAATGTTAACTGTGTCTCTTGAAAGTCAGAAATACAGTCTGGCTGATGCCGGTCAATCCCAGGGGATTTACTCTTTATGGTGAAGCCTTCAATGTAATCCTTAAAAAGGTGTGATTTTGTGTGTCTGCACTTTAAAATGTTTTTTTTCACTCTGATTCAAGAAAATAAATGACAATTCTTAGTAAATGGAAGTTTAACACTGTTGAGATCACTATTGACTGCATTGACTGTATAATTTAAGCAATGAGCCCATGAAATGACATCATTATGAACTCGAACTAGTATACAGGAACTGAGACAATCCCCATAATTTTATCAGTGTCCCGCTATTTCTCATTCACACGGTCTGGACAGCAATCATCATCTCCTCACCATTTATGCACACCAGCCAAACCCAGCATGTGGCCTACTGCGGCACTCAGAGTCTGATAATGAGCTAATGGCTAGTGCTCTACAGCCATTTGACTGACATGGCCAATCCGCAAGCTCTGTTTGCCTTTCACCTACTTGTGGCTCCGCTGTACTGCCAAAGCTCCCATTAATTCACCCCATGGGCGTTTTTTTAAGGCATCCGCAGAAAACCATTGAAACGCAACCTAAAACCTCAAATGGGCATGTCAGTGTGGGCTAAGTTTAAACTGGCACAGTGGAGTGTACTTTCCTCCACCTCGGGACCACTGAAGCTGACCTCTACATGCAGAGAGATGGTTTAAGGGATGTGCTTGCTGATGTGCCTTGGCTAGATGTGTCTGCTAGATCACTAACTGTGAGGAAATGTAGCATTGTCAGGTTGTTGTGGCGGGCTGTGTGGTGAGACTGGTCCTCACTTTTCCCCTCGTTCCTAGTCAACACAAATGCATCTTTCCAGGGGTCAAGACAGGAAAGGAAATCTGTTTAAGTGGGAAAAAAAGAAACGTTCTTCCAAGACCTTGTAAAATACCGATGTCTGGGGACAAATTGTTTGACTCAAATAAGCCTTGAATAAAGAGATTTTGGAAAAAGAAGAAAACCAAAATTAGCTGACAAAGGAAGAGATCAGTCGTTCTACAAAGAATAGAGATAAAAATAAAAACAGCTGACTAGCACTAAGCCTTTTAATCTTACTGGTTTGGAAATATAAATAGCATTTCTGGCAGTCATTTAAATTCATCAGTCTAAAACAAAATCATACAGTCTGCCAAAATGTATGACACAGACACTCTCCATGAGAACATTAGTCCAGCAATTTGAAACCTTGCATTCACAAATCACCGTACAAAGCACAACAGGGAACAAAGCAAAATTGACCTTTCAAATGATTAAGCTGAAACATTATCATCATGTTCCCTGTTTTTTTTTCCTCCCCTAGATCAGAACAACTGGTTTGCCAGTTCAGAGCTGGCAGGGGCAAAGCCCATCTATGATTTCAGTTCAGAGCTGCCGGGCTGAGGGGCCAAGCTGGCCAGTACCCATCTGGAGCGGGCCAAATGTCTGCTCCACTCAGGCTCAATGCACAGTGGTGATTACTGCGATGGTGCGGCGGCGGTCATGGTGGTGTGGTTATAAATATAAGCCCTGGTCTGATCCCTCTTGTTCATAAACAGAGGTTTGGAGCTGCTGTGGGAACGGAGCACAAAGGCTTGTGGGCCTCTGAGGGCAACTGTGCTCCACAGCCACTATTCTACCTCGGGTTTGTCTGGCCAGCTGGTGGTGTCTCACCAGATGAGGACGGCTGGGCAGCGAATAAGGGGACTGAACAACAGAAGAGAGGGATGGAGCGACGGTTGGCACCAGTAGAGATGGTGGCAAAGATATGAAGGCTGGAGCATGAGAGTGGATAGAGGCCACAGGGCACTGCTTCAAATTGACTGGGAGATTCTGCCCTACTGTGGAAAAGAAACAGGGCTCAAGGATTATTTTGCAGACTTACTTTGGAGAGACTGAGTAAAGAGTGGATGTGGACGTGTCCTTGCCAAAGGAAAATACAATATCCAGAACTTCTGAGTCAATCACTTTATAGATATAACAAGAAAAGAAACACTGACAAGCCCAACAGTGCTGAGTTTGACTGTGATAACGGTCTTGAATCCCAAACACACGATATGTCTTAGGATTGATTTAATTAGCGTAGCAGGGGTTGAACCCAAGTGGTGGCATTCTCCATTGAACCAAGTCTGCCATGCCGCCCACTAATCCATGCCTGGATCAGCTCACCACCAACTCCCCGCCCTTCTCAACCCCTGCACGCCAGTGGTCATATGGCTCACAATGTCTGCTCCATGCCCAATCCAACATTAGCATTAGCATCAAGGGTTAAGCCGCTAATGCTGCCAGCTGTGCGCGGCTGCCCCCTGCGCACCAATCCCTTCTGAACAATAGAGCGGCACGGGGGGTGGGGGTGGGGGTGGGGCAGGACAGTTGGGATGGGGTAGACTTGAATCCCCAGGGGGTAAGCGTGGCTGTAGTGCCCTCTTGTGCCAAGTGTTTTAACCTGTTATTTAGGAGAGTAGCAACAGGAAATAACTTCTAAAGAATTATAAATAAATACAACAAAGTGTAAATGTTATATAATAAATACCTATCTGCTTAAATTAACAGTCTAATAAAGAACTAAAGACTTCAAAAGCAACTTATAGTTATATCTACTGTCAAATAAATAATATATTTGCTCAAAACTTAAATACCAATATTCTCTAAATGGGCGCATGTCATGTGTGCCATGTTAAAGTTGTTAGTTTAAATTTGCTACTATTTGTTACACTTTTAACCTGTGAGTAAGTGCCTAATTGTCAAAAGATATCTATTCTGCTTTCCTTTTAACGGGTAAGCCCAGCGGTAAATGAAACCCTTTATTCTGGCAGTGCTGGTGCATTGCTTCACTAAAGCATGTCAAGACAGTACACTGGTATAGAGCATAGCAGAGAAGGGCATGGCTGAGCTGGCGACACTGCTTTCTCAGTTAAGCTGATAATTGCCCTTATTGATGTATAAAAGATATCCCACAGAGCCTTGTGAAACACCATTAGCAGGCAAAAGCTGAATTGTTCATGAGCTGCCTCCAAATGAGGAAGAGGGGAAAAAAAAATCTGAAGATTAATAAGACTTCCCCTGGAGTGTGATAATAACATGATGTATGTGTGTGTGGGCCTATGTGTGAATGTGTATTTTCAGCCAGGCCTCTGAAGAGTTTCCATTACTAAAAGACATTATTCTGGGAAACTAATCTATTTTAAATCTCAAATTGAGGGGAAAAGATGTAATGTCATTTAGCATACAGGGAAGGGTGATGGTCATTATCATAAGGGCCCTCCTCATTTCGACTAAGGCTGCTGAAGCCTAAATGATGACACTTAAAATACCCCCAGAGCTCCACAAAAATGAGACACTCACAGCAAATGTACACTAGTGAGGCACTGTGTGAGGCCAAATCTTCCGTGCAGACGAGTCTATAGTGAACGACATGAAAGTAAGTGGCCCTAATAAGGTGGATCTTTGGCTCTGTAGGCTCCTGATGCCCATTAGAGGTCTAAAGCTAACAAAGACTAGTGGCCCCAAAGGACAATAAATACAGTACACTGATTACCACAGCAGGGACAGCCATAACCCTGGATCAGAGAGGATGTGCAGAGTGCAGAAAGTAAGTGCTTGGTAAAACTTTATGAACAAAATCTTAACCTTGTATTGTAATATTAACATTAAAAACTCCCATGAAAAGAAAAGGGTTGACACACCATTTAAGTAGCTGCACAGCAACATATAAACTAAGCTTAATTATTAACTTGCATGTCAAGAAGAGTTCTACCGGTTGCGATATACTGTACATTATATCAAATCTGGATAAACTTAATTTTTTTTTCTACTTCACGTTTTTGAGCGAAAGCTTGAAAAAGGAAGTTGAAAGAACCTATTACAAATATTCATGGGCTTGACTGAAAAAGGAAATTTGTGAAATATTAAACAGAAGCATTGCACAGTGTATCTAACGATTCCTGAAGTCTCTGTATATGTATTCAAATCCAAACCTCCTAATTATTCAGAAAGGGAAGCCACAGAAATTCTGACGGGGCTTATCAATGAGAAAAGACATCTTGTTAAGTTAGGAATTCTCTTTGTGTTAGCAAGGTTTCTCTAGTTAATCTGGCACTTTTCTTGATCTGCACCAAGGTAATTGGAATGCACAGTGAAAATGCCTGCCGTATTGAGCCAGCACAGAACAATGAAAGAAATGGATATCACAACAGGCGTTAGCTTTCTAATCAATTCTCTAACTTACTGTTCAAAAGTAGGCTTGTACTTTTTTTAATGAGGACGCGGGGGGTGAATCTCTCTGGCTACACTAACATTGGCAGATTACAGCTCCAATTAAGTAAACTTTCACTTACACATCAAGTAGAGTTATGTCTTTGTTGTGGAAACCATGTTTGTTGTTGGTTTTCCAGACAAAAACCAACAAATGTTGACTACAACACCTATATCCATCAAACAGTGGAAAAATGTGGCAGAGCGAGAAAGTGAGACACGGAAAGATCGCATCTTAAAGTTCGCTTGACTGTGTGGGTTCATGTGGTTTCTCTTTGTGCGTGTGTGACTCTATGTGCCGAAATACATGTGTGCATGCTCATTTATCTAACTGTGAGTAAATGTTTGTTATCCAGTCATCACACCCCCAGTACCCTGGCATTAAGCAGAAGGAGGGGTGAGAGGTCAGGTCAGGGGCAGCCACGACCTTTCCGTCTCCGTGGCTTAGTGTCATCCGTTGGGCAAGGCAAACAAACAGGCCTGGCCCCCGGGCAAGGTGGGCTCAGCAGGGTGGCATTGCCAGGTCAGGGTATAGCCTGGGACAGGACAGGACGGGATGGCAGCCTCTGATAGATGCTGCTCATTATTTTCACCCAACAAAACTGGGACACTTACAAACAGAAAGATGCCATGGCAACTGGGGTATGAGGTCACAGGCAGAGGGCTCTTCATCCCAGTTAACTCAGCCACATTTGTCAACTCAGCCACACACATGCACACAAACACACAAGTACATACACATTTGAATGACCAACAAACTTTTGGGGTCATAGTATAATGATAGTCACAGTATCTGTGTTCACTCACTTGTGTGAGAATCACACAAGTAACTTTTAACTAGAAATAAGTGGCAGAATAACAAGAACTTAAAACAAATAGTTAAATAGCATTTGTCTTTATCATCTGACCTACCAGGACATTAGTGAAAAATATTAACACTTTTAAGTAGAACATTTAAAGCCTATACAGGAACCATTTGTTTCATTTTTTTTAACTTATGTGCATAGTAACACTCGTTTTCAACATGACATATTCAGTGTCCAAATGAAAGCAATCCTAAAGGCTCAAGTGAACTTGTTCTGAACTTATAACAAAACCTCAGTACCCTCATAACCTGCAAATCCCCAAATCCCAAAAGTAACTAAGTCAAGGTACTGAATATTTCCACTCCTTTTTGGTGATTCTTTTTTTTTTTGACCTGCATATTTTCCCAGGTTGTTTTGTATAATTTAAAGAGACTGCAAGGGAATGAGGGGTGTGTGTCATGATGTCTCTCTGAACTACCTATATTTACTACTGAAAGTGAATTCTTTATGAGAGCACAGATATCAAAGACAGCGGGATCAAAGAGGATTTAATAAGCTACCCACTGTTCTACGAAACCTGAACTTTCATGTCATGTATTTTCCTTGGTTTCTTCATTTTGGGCTTTGGGCCAAGAAACTGACACTAAAGGCAAACATGTAGTCACATTGTCATTCTCTATTCCTTTAATTTGTTAGTCTGTATACCTTGTAGCGGAGAATGTCCCAGTGGCTGGCAAGTGCTGATTTTTTAAACAGCATCAGTTTTGTACACCGCAGCAGCTATCTGCTCCTCTTCTAGCATTCTTTCGGTACGTTTCCATTGCTTTTAGCCAAGGGTATTAATACTGTCTTCTTGTGTGTGCAGGTACATCTCCTTGTTACAAAAAGTAAACATATAATAATTGCTGTTGTATCAATTACTCATACGCATTACCCATTAGATACTGCTCATCAATTTCACACGAATCAAGCAAAAAATTTCAGATTTGTTTGATTAATGCTTGTGTAACCACAAATGTAGCAAAGGTTGGCAGGTTGCAAAAGTAAAATAGTGCAAATAGCAAAACTATGCACTGAATTCAGATGTGTTATTCATAAGGTCGCTGGAGTGCAACAATGTTATTAAAGAATAGGTCGACATTTTAGGAAGTGCACTTCTTGGTTTTCATGCCAAGAGTTAGATTAGAGGATTGAAGGACACAGTAACTTCTTGTATTCACTTCAATACCCAAAGGACATTTTATTTTAATTATTTTCTAAGTAACTTTTTAAGTTGTTATATTCTGTAAGCAAAAGTTCTTCATTGTGCTGCAACTCAAACTTTGATGCTGGAGTTACGTCCTGACAATGTGTCACTTTAAAAATGCCAATATCAAACCCTACAGTGCATGGGTGTTTCCAGCTTCTATATTAACCTCTGTATTCCCAGGCTGTAAACATAAGAATACAATGTGAATTGTTATCTACTGTTAGTAGAGCAGCATACACAAACTTTGTCTTTCATGAAAAGAAATGATCTAATATGCATGTGAATCCATGTATTTTCAACAACAGGTGGACACAAGGGTCCATGTTTATTTTAGACGCACAGAACGATGAATATCAGCTGTTTAAGATAGATGATGGTCAAAAACCAATACGAACAGAGACAAGCTAAACCCGAATTCATCTCATGGTTCCTGAGAATATGGTTTAATACAGGTGAAGAGAGGAGAAGAAGTTGAAAGGTCGAGTATGGTTTTGAACACATTTTTTTGTTTAAATACCTAGTCTACAGTGCATTGTTATAGAAAGAATGGATTGTAATTCAGATGTGTGGTCATGACTTATGATTAGGATATCCATGACATGGATCAGAGAACGGTACCTGCAATAACATCCAATTATCCTTTTCTATTATGTAAGAGACTTTATTCTCTCACTGTAATTTGCTGTGGACCACTATTATGGTGATCACAGTATTGTGGAACAGTATCATAAAATTGGTTTATTTATGGTTATTTGATGATGGTTTAAAAGCTGTCAGCACCAAACTATCTGCTCCCTTCTTTAAGCTTACAACAACAAAAGAAGTTCAGGCCCTTGTCAACACTGTATTAAGTAAATCTGATTGAAACCACAGAGGATGAAGTGAATGAAGGAAGAGGATCACAGAGATAAAAAAAACACAGCTGTATGGTGCCAAGATACACTGTTTTCTTCCCTAATGAATTTGTAGCAAATCCATAACACATGTTTTGAAAGGTGCTAATGTAAAAGGTGAAGTTGAAAAAAATTCACATTATGACACCTGTTAATAACAAGTGTATATTATATCTTGGTTGGTATGGCTTTTCTGTGCAAAGCTGCCTTGGAATATCATCTGATGGCCAAAACTCCTTCTTATACCAAATACAGCATACAGAGAAAATACAGCTGTACCCTGGATGCTACACCCTAACTCTAATCTTCTGGATCCCAGGAGGTGATGGTCCCCTGTGGAGGAACCTCACAAGACCCTCTGATGTCATTGGCAGCTGTGGCATTATGTATTCACTGCCCTCGTCCCAAGAGGATTACACTTTCTCACTGTACTGGTGTGTATGTCAACTCATGTCTTGGAGTATTGACACATTGCTATTGTACTCCAGTGCATAGTGCCTACTGTATCCATCAATAATTTGAGGATACATTGCATGGATGAAGCATCATGCAATACAGCAGTTCAATACCGCAGAGGAAATTCACAGAGGTGAGTTGTATACAGCATGTGATGAATTTAGCATACAAAAGTGCAGCTGAAGTTGTGCTAAGAAGCCTGCCTGCTGTGAATACACAACCTGCTTCGAGAACCCAAAATGCAAATGTTTTCAACAAAGGACTCATACATAGACACACACAAACATGCAGTGTGTCAGCTCCATGCTGCCTGTATGCTTTCCTTTTTCTAAACATCACCCAGTATCTACCTGATTTGAAATGTATTAGCCAATTACATGGTAGCTGCCCAATATATGCAGAATACATTGGAATACGATCCTGTAGCCAGCCAAGACAGCAAGCAGGCTGGTTGCATGGGTGATTAACATTTAATGTTAAGGGTAGGCTTATGTTCAGGGCAACTGTACTGGGGTTAAGTAATGATAATAGCAGAGTTGGCCACACCACATCTGTAATAATGCTGTCTGCAAAGCGTGATGTGATGATTGTGAAATTACTACTCTCTGCAGCGTTTACTGAACAGTCAAACAAGCAGTTTTACTGTCAAGCAAACCCGGTCACAAAGGCATACACAGTCACACACATCAGAGAGACGGAGACACACACACCATGACATCGCTCACAGACTTAGTTACTTACTTACACATTCACAAGAACATGGAATTCAATACTCCTTTGGTATGAATGGATGAAAAATTTGTTAAAATGATGTTGTGAAAACAAACATCAAGAAAAGAGAGGGTTCAGCATTCCTAGAAATGAAAAATGAGTGAAATTGACATTATGCTATTATAGTTTTAGGACAATGCTGAATTCGGTTTGAATCACTGACGTGGTGTTTCCATTCAAGGATGATCAGACATGGTCTTCATTTATTAAGCTGTGTTTACTGAGACGATGAAACAACATCATCAATCATTCTTAAAGACTAGTGCTCCGATGGGGAGAATTAGAATGCATTACAGATGTCACGCATCATCAAGCTAAACATCTCATTTCCACCTCGCTGTGTGCTGTGTCTGCTCTGTGTCTGGGGCATGGATCTCGCTCCGTCTGTGGAGCATTTATGTGTGTCTGTGTTTGTCTATGCTTGTTTACGGTTAAGTGCTCTTGTGGCCATTCTCCCCGGGGCAAGGTATCCATCACCGTCCAAGCAGTTTTTGACTGGGCACAGCTTAGGCCCTCGAGCCTGCTCTGGTCCCCTGAATATCTCCCTGGGGTCCCTCTATGTCAAGGGATACCACCTGCACCAAACACACACACAAACACACAAACACACACACACACACACACACACACACACACGCTAATACAAATCACTGTGACCCTAACACTCCTCTAATGCCCTCATTAGGTGATTAGTCCCAGAGGCGGGACTAAACTAACATTACCCACTTCCAATACCCTGCTTTGCCCCTGGGGGTAATGGTGGAGTCAGGTGGGGGTACAACACGCACAAACAGACAATAGGGTGAAATTTCATAAATTTTGCCTTTTTTGTGTTTGACTGGGATGCATGAAATGAGCCCAGCACCCAGTTTTAAACATTAGGCATAGTTTTTAGTATCTTTTGTTTTTGGTGTGTTCAAGTAGCAACATTTGATAAGTTAGAGTAGTAAGATAAGTTTTCTGACAATTATTGCTACAAAGAAAGTTGCTACAGTTGCAAGACATGCTAGCTGGACAAATAGCTTAACAGCTCTTGTTTTTTGTTTAAGATCATGAATCATTTCTTTTTTTCTTTTTTTGGGTCATTGTTGTTTTTTGTTTGTTTGATATTAGTGTTTGTTTCCCCCAGCAGTTAGGTGCATAATGAATACCACAATGCAAATCTCAAGG
Organism: Seriola aureovittata; assembly: GCF_021018895.1. Taxonomy (NCBI): domain Eukaryota; kingdom Metazoa; phylum Chordata; class Actinopteri; order Carangiformes; family Carangidae; genus Seriola; species Seriola aureovittata. Next base: position 24,363,284 of record NC_079364.1, on the reverse strand, counting down.
CAGGACTCCCAAAACCAAAGTATATTGTCTTGCAAGTGGATCACAGTTGAAGAAACTCAAAATTATTTTCAAAAACTGCAAAAAAAAAAAAAAAAGAAAAAAGAAAGAAAATGTTTCTGCAGTGCAGAAATCTGTCAAGCTCAAATCTTAATGTGAGAATTTCTCAGAGTTTGTGTGGGTCTATTCGTGAATGTGTGCCCACTTGCATACATATGTGTGGTTGGGCAGGATGAGTGGTTTTGCTATCTATATCCGTCCATATTTATTAATTCATCCCGCATTCCTCTAGCCTGGTGTGTATAACAACAATGAACTGCAGAAACCCGCCACAAACGCTACTCCAGGAATATTTAAGTCGGTGGCTTTGCTGTCATAATTAACTATGAAATATTGATGCCCATAACTTCTTCTGTGGTCCCTGCGAGCAAGCCTTTAGGACACACTGGGCGAAGAGGAAACTGTATGTGTCTGCGAGCTGGCGAACCTGAGTCACCAATGAATAATTGACAGCAACATAATTAGCTTGGTGCTCTATTGTGTTACCACGTTTCCCACACATCCTAGAAGCATGTTCTGCTGTGAAGAAAAATGTCAAACACAGGCACACAGAGATCTCTGAAGATGTATAATTAAAATGTATTAGAAAAATGCTTTTTTGACCTTGTGTTGCATGTTCAGTTAACAAATATTATGATGAAATAATTATAATAAAATGTAAGTAAAGTTGTTTCTTTTTATCGCAATCCTTAAGCACAACAGGAAGAACCATCTGTAGAAGTGAGTGGACCTAATGCTTCAGCTCTTTCATCTATGCTCACTGAAGTGACTTTTACCTTCAGACACTGCTGGGACTCACAGTAACAACTACGAAGTAAAACACACAGCAACTTGCATGAAGAATTTTAAAAAATATGCAAGTACAGAAAAATAAATCTTTAATTCACAAACACACGCCCACATAGATACCTGCATATAACTACAACTGCAGTACTCACTGCACCATTGGCTGTGATATTGATACAACAACAAAAAAGAGTGATCATTGCTAGTAATGAAAGGTAATACCTTCTGCTTTTCAAGTGATGTTGTGTTTTGGTTTGATTAATCATTACTAGACAGTCCCAGTTCTCTTCCTTACTAGTACTGTCACTGTTACTTCAAAATGGACCAATATCATAAGCTGTTTTCACATGTAAATGCCATTTTCAGATTTGTCACACTTATTTTATTTTCTCTCCTTGATTATTTTGACAGTTGTGCTGATTAGTTCGTTATGCAGTCCCGTTTCTGTTACTATAGACTTTATAAGTTATTTAAATTTAGCTTAAGTGTATAATTATAATATATAAATTATACATAAGTTTGTCTGTCTTTTTTCATGTGAAGCACTAGGTGCGTGTCATTTCTTTATTGTAAAGTACTTTGAGCTAAATTTCTTGTATGAACAGTATATTATTGCCACTACTATCAAACTGACATTGCAATTTACTTGCATCCAAACATGTTGGCATAAAGTATGTCCAGAAACTATAAACATCAAGTCATCAGGCAGCATAAAGGATCAGATACCTAGAGAGATTGACCAGTGTCTGCCTGCACCTTCTAGACAAACATTTGTTGGGTAAACAGAACTACTTAAATTACTTAACTTTTCAAACATTTAAAAAATGTAAGCAATTCTACAAAACCATTGCATCTAATATTACATCATTTTAATGTTTCAAGAGGTTACTTTTTATCAACTGACACAGCATCAACTGAAAGATAACATGGTTATTCTAATAATGACAGATAGAACCGCCTAATACTCTGTAACAGGCAAATTTACAAAAAAATCACAAGTGAATCACTGGAAGCCGACAAATCCAAAGCTAACTGAGGGCTGTCTGCTCAATACCATCCTCGTGCCATGGAATAAAATAATCCCTCTCATCTGCTCAGACTTGTTAACAAAGCTGTCAGCTTGCTTTTACAACCAAACAGGCCTCAGTCAGACCCTCTCCGTGACAGTGGAGAAGGAGCAGACTCTGTGTAATGCTTCAAACAGCAGCAATACTGCCCCCCAATACACACACACACACACACACACACACACACACACACACACACAAACACACACACCTCCCGCTTCCTCTTTCTCTCTTGTGTCGACTAAATGTCAACTCTCCTGACATACAGCCTTGTTTGCAGCCAATGATTACCTCATAGCTAATTAATCCTGATTCAATCAATGTGAACTGTTCAGATATTGTGTGTGTGAGTGTGCCTGTGAGTGTCTGTGTGCATGTGTTTATGCCACTCGTATATATGTGCATTTGTGAGTGTGTGTGAGAGAAACAGAGTAATCAGAAGGGAGGACCAGTAGGTTAGATGATGATGGATGGCACTCAGCGAGAGGCCTGTTCTAATCAGCAGGACCTTTTCCCCGTGGTAGAGAAGGTGGTAGTAGAGAGGATGGGGAAGGCTGATTGACGGTTAAGGAGTGCGTGCGTGCGTGCATGTGTGCGTGTGTGTGTGTGTGTGTGCATGCGTGCGTGCGTGTTTGGGAGGTCCTTTGCATTTCCAAGAGTCTATAGAGCATGTTTGGGTGAAGGAGAACGAGAGCAATAAAATATAATTCTGAGAGAGACTATAGGAAATGATGAGGGAGACAATTGACGTCATATAGGCTAAATCTAACAAATGGTGTGAAAAAATCCTAGCAGCAAAAGGACAAAAAGAGATTACACAGTCTCAATAAACACATTTACATACACATGTATACAAGGCAAAATTACACTGATTTTATCTTTTGACAGTCACCCTCCCTCGAACTACGCAGGTTGCTACAGACACTAAAGGAAAGAGACAAGATCAGTACACGAAAAAGTCAAGGATGGGGTAAGGCTTTGTTACCCCTTCATGTCCCGATTCGGCAAAGAGACAATGTGTCACAGAGTTAGTGTTACTTTGGCAAGCATACTAAAGACAAGCTCTATTTAATGGCTGCTCTTTTTATAGTCTCCCCTCTGCACTGCACCAAACCACAAGAGGTCTTGGCATAGATCTTATATCAAACAGCCAAGACCAAGGGAATTAAAGAAGAAAACATGTTTGTTGTCTCCCTTCCTCTGTTCATTAGCGGCACTCGAGGAACTGTCCCCAGGTAGCCTCTTTCTGGTCGTTTCCTGGAGTGACTTTAGAGAAGTTCTACCAATGGCATGTTAAAAAGATAATTTGTAGATATTCAACACAAACAAACCAGCCTCATTTAAAATGTTAAGGCATAGTTTATTTGCAGGGCTTGTTTGCATTTGAGTAAACATGGTGGTGTAAACATGTTATAAATATATGAGTATTCTTATTTATCTGGGATTTTCTAAGATAATTAAAAGTAATTAGTTAACAAGCATTAATAAGTGAGGAAAAAGCTGTCGCCTTGCCTCTTTTCAGATGACATTGAAGTGGGAGGAGGATAAAAGGCTGACCCAGATATATTTTAAAAAAAAAATCTTTTAACAAATCCCTCTCTGAGAAAAAAACTTGTCACATGTTACTAAGAGATCGATGCTATCTCTCTTGAGTCTGAAATATTTAGCATTTATCACAGTGCAACAGCAAAAGGTTTCCAGACATTACAAGAAATAATGATTACATGTAAAACATTGTTGTTTTAATTCTAACAGATTTTTGGGTTGAAATAAGAAGCATGTTGAGTTATTCCCTATAATTTTCATTTAGTGAGTGTCTTAAGTTTACTGCTATAGTCAAAAAACAACTACCCTGTCTTTCACCCGGTGCATGCTGGGATACTGTCTGATAACCAGATGGATGCAAAGACGGATGGAAGTCGACACACCAGCTCCACGGAGTTATACACATCCGGAACTGGGACAATTATCTGATCTTTATCTTTAAATTCTTAGGGATGTTAAATCCTTATGACCAATGTTTCTGAGCACTGACTCTAAAAGCAAAAGCAGTACTTCCCTGTTGAAAAAAAAAAAAAAAAACATAATAGACAATTAACAATTATGATTTTGTGTGTGTCCCTTCTGGGATTGTGTGTGCACTTAAGGCACACAGAAATTATGTTCAGTCAGACATTTCAATTGGATTTGACAGCAAATGATCTAAAGACTCAAGATTTGTGACTTCTGAATAATAATCACCAGCAAAACAGTAACACTGATGCATAGTGATTAAAAGACCTCAGTATTCATTTTTAGGTTGCACATGACATATGCAAACTTAATTTTGATGCATGAACAAAAGCAACAGCAGTGTGACATCCACTGCGATATACTAAGTCTGCCAAAACCAATCTCTAAGATTTGCAAACCCTGTTCTTGTCTGTCTGTGTCTGAAATCACTCCCTATTAGTTTTTGATGCACTATATTTACTGTCTGCCATTTTGTTTTAAATGTGTCCAAATGTGTGAATTTACCCACTATATAGTAACCCAAATAATGGAAACAAAAAAGCAATTTAAAATGCAATATGCTGCAATTTTATAGAAGTGAAAATTACAGTTGTCATGATGTAAAAATAAAACTGATTATTAAATGCCTGAAATGTCAATTTACTGCCCTATATAGGGAGTGCTGAGTGAATGAACAAGGGGGGGATTTCATAATAAGAACAATTTATTGTCCACAACTGTGAAAGTTTGCCCTTGGCTTCACAGGCTGGTTAAAACACATCATTGTGACTCAACAACCCATCACTGGACAAAAACATATCAGTTGACAAGATCTGCTTTAGCATTCAGAACTCACGCAACAGATCATACAGTTGAAAAGAGACTCATGAAGAAAATGTATAGGTCCCAGTTTCTGTGATCTTACATACTCATAAGAATTTTATGTTTCACTGCCTGTTATAATTATTAACTTAAAGAACCCAAGGCATCACAATTTCCCCTGGTTGCACAATAGTTTCATGTAATATGTGATTGTGCACACTAGTGGAATTGTTTCATGTCGCTGAAATAAGCTTCTGATATGAGAAAAAAATCTAAAGACAAAAAAAAAAAAATACAGCATTTAATCAACATAATTTTTTAAAGAATTAACCATTACAGTTTATGCAGATTGAGATTTCATTTAGACTAAACATTGAGGACTTGACTCAGACTTGCATAGGTGACAACTGAACCTCACTAACATGATCACTCTACCCTTTGTGCACAATGACTCCCTCCTCTCTCTCTTCATTGACTACCACTGAGGTCATCTGCTCAATGTATGATGACACACAGGGCAACAGCACAGAGTTTTAGGGGCTCTAAAAATATACTTTTTGAACCTGTGTGCATCTGTTAATGTGTAACAAACTGTGTGTCTGCTGAACTTGTGTGTGGTATCACTAGGATCAAAGGCAGTGACACACACTGCCAATGAGCATCAGACTGCCACAATTACCAGTCATTAGGTAGAGTAAGAGAAGAACAACAGCGATGTTTCAACGCCCATTCTGCTCCCTCTGGAACAGGAGCTGGAGGTGGCTGATTACACACACACACACACACACACACACACACACACACACACACACACACGCACACAAACACTAGTAATTACACACACAGGCATTCTCCCATACAAACATACAAAGATCGACTCCCACACGCAGCTATTCTCCCATATGCAAGCACACTAAAACATCCACAGGCACACTATGAGAGCTGCACAGGTGGTGCCTCATATGAGGTCTGCACTCCACATCAAAAGGACACCTCTGACATCTCAGATCGCTCACAAATGATGATGCACAGAGATCTTTTGCCACTACAAAGGCAGAACAAAAGAACTGACATGAAAGAGAAGTCAATAAACATAAGGCGTTTAATAAAACATTTTTTCTGCTGAATTCACTACAAAGGTTTTCACTGTTTTTCCCCTCTCACGACACAACAAAAAGAAAAAGAACTGTTGAGTCACATGATTGACTGATAAGAGTGGCAACAATCCAGTCATTTTCTGTAAGGATGGGCCTGCCCTGGTTAGATTCCGGAAAATGTGAGGGCAAGTGAAGGCAACGTTGCGGTGTCACTAAAAAGACATATGTATGTGCACTTGGAGATTTGTGGGTAACATACGAACCCACATCACATGAACTCAAATCTCTCTCTTTCACTGCAGCTGACACTAGTTTTCTAATTAGTTTACTGTCGCAGTCATGTGACATAAAAAGTCCCTGTTGCAAAGACATGCTGTGCATGCACACATGCAAAAACAGTGGCTCACAACTTGTACCAAATATGACCAGCGTCAAAGTATGCTGCACACAGCCTCACACGCTGTGCTGAAGTACACACACATACACACGGCAGCTGCACAGAGACCGTGTGCCTAGTGCAGAGGCGGCTGAGTGAGTGGGAGCAGTGGCTTACAGATGTTCGGTGTCCCAAAGCAGTTGTTGGAGCTACAGTGAAGTGTCAGCCCAGGAGGACGGAGAGCCGAGGCACAGCAGCATAGAAACAGAATGGAACATGAGGTCACACTCAAAGCCTCGCAGCCCACAGCACCTCAAACTCCTGGCACTGCCAACAGTCTGTGAGCAAACATCAAGCTAACACAGGTCAGGGTGGGGGGCTAGATGATGACTAATCTAAATTTCATCATCTACAGTAGCAGGCTTTTTTTACTATACTCCTCACCAATGCTTAAAAAGTCAAGATATTAAATAGTGAAACAATACCCACAAAAGTAACAGCACTGTTAATATAAAGTACCAATGTTTTCATGAGCAAAACTGAGCAAAATAGTTTCTCATCAGCTAGTTAACGGACAAGTTATTCTTAAAACTTTACATTCTTATTAAATACCGACTTACTGTTTTGTTGATAGACAGGAGATCCCTTCTGTGCCAAGTGATTATTATCAGTAATTATATACATGGCACACATTTTGTAGCTGTCTAAACATTAACTCATATTTTTTTTAATTTGTCTGCACATGAAAAAAAAAGGACAAATTCAAATGAACAAAACTAAATTAAACATGTACTATAATTCCACAACAGCAACATTTTTACAGGATAAATAAAATTAACTTGGCTTGACATCTATAATGTCCACTGTAAATCTCTGCAAGAGTTGAGTGACAGCAGAATTGCTCCTAAGTTAATGGGCGGGGAAGCTGCATAAAGGGTAATTAACATTAAATCATTGCTTTTCCAGGTGGTCTGCGCCAAGGTGAAAATGGTCCTGGTCATAGGTCATTCTATGTTTTTTTTTTTTCTTCTGTCTGATGTGGCGCTATAAAATGCCTGTTTAAACACATCAACGCCTCTGCTGTTTGAAAGACCTCTTACATCGGTGTGTCCAAGGCCCTGTTCAGACCTGGTATTAACATGCATCTTCAGTGATCCGATAAGTGGACAGATAAAAGTTTTTCAGTTCCTATCTGGCTTTAAAATGCATCCCAACATGCATCTCTATTGACCACTTTTGATTGGATCTCACTTCCCCACTTGATATGCAAATTAACAGGTATGCATTGTTGTTTTTAGCAAATCGACAGACGAGTCCTTTGTCAATGTGCTTGTCTGTGTGAGTGAGTGTGTGAGAGCGAGCAGGGCACGGAGAGGTTGAGCGAATCAATGCGCTGTGCACAGGTCTTACAGAAATAGTAAAACATTTTCCGTTCATTATGAAACTGTGTTGGGACTAATTAGACTGTGGCAGAGGATGTCAGTAGAGTAAGTGGTCCTTCAATGTGGCCAGGACGCATCTACGTTCACACTGCTAAAAGAATGTGGACACATGTGGTCCAGACCACCTCCAAATGTGGTCTGAGTGATCGGATCTCAGATGTGTCCTCAATGCGTCTTTATTGTATTCACCCCTGTAGTTAGAGCTGTCCACTTGTGATCGGGTCACTCGAGACGGATGTTAATACCAGGTCTGAACAGGGCCCAAGCCTCTCCATGCTGGTTTTGGCCACAGATGCTCAACCCTGACAGCATGAACTACTCTAAAGACAAACCCAGATGAAACCAATGGGTGATTTCCTATGTGTTTCAACACTCTGAGTACTATTTCAAACAGATGATGCAATATAATTCAAAAGTTCACTTAAAGCAGTTATTTTTGATGTTTCAAATGACTAAGCTTGTTCCTGTTTTTCCTCATTTCAAACATTCATTGGGAGTGCTCAGGCTTTTTCATGTTCGCATGTGTGCAAAGGTATCAGTGGCTGTCTGAGTGTTGTGTTGCTCTGTGTGTACATGCTTGTGTGAAAGTCAGTGTGTGCTTAAGACGACTGAAGGATCACACGCACATGGTAGCGTAACATGAATATTCTGCTTTGCGTCTGGCTGCTGTGGTCTCCCTCGGTATGGGGAGCTATGTAGCTGGAGGTGGGGGGTGGTGGTCGGGAAGGGGTATACTCTCTAATGGGCTACCAAGGGACCCGACGCCACTCTCCTGAGACACATGGGCTCCATACATCCCAGCCTGCAGCCTTTGTCAAAATGCACACTTCCTCAGATATTCCTTTTCAAATCTATTAACTCCAAACTCAAATCCACACCCAATTAGGCTAAGCAGGGCAACTTCATAGGAAGTGTGTGAGACACATGGCATGAAAAAGTTCTGATAATGCATGTACTTGAGCGAGTGTATGTTTTCTTATTATTGTGCTCTGTGAGTGTGTGTGAGTGTAATTTAAATTACAGTTGGTGGTGCCTCAAAGAAACCACGTGCCCATGTCTGGCAAGAGGTGACTTGCATAACAGCTCATCAGGATTATACCACAGAGGTTTATTGAAAGGAATAACGATCAAAATAAAACGATACACATGGACATAGTGTTAAAAATTGTCGCAAAATTTACACACGCAAACGCACACACAAACACACTTTAAGTGCTTTAATTGAACTTTGAACACTACTCTATTTTGTGTGAATTCTTGGATAATTATGAATTACATATTATGCAGGATAAAAGTGTGGATGCAAAAGTTTCTTTACTACATCTGTCGGCGACTGTGCGCACAGACAATTGAAGTTGACATGAAAAAAAGACATCTGCTATAATTAAAATAATGAATCTAAGTCTGAACATTTTCTCTGTGTGCATTTGTGTATGCACGTCTGTGATTGTATTTGAGTGACTGTGCCCATTTGTATCTGTATCAGTATCCGCATGTCTGTCTGTCTGTGTGTGTGTGTGTGTGTGTGTGTGTGTGTGTGTGTGTGCTTCACCTGTCTCCATGACCACCATGGAGAGCAGTGTGCCTCCTGCCCTCTTTAATCAGAGTAGCACAATGGCGAGGCTAAAGCCGCTTTATCTCTACACAATCAGATTAGAGAGGATTGCTGCTCTGCTAAGCACCACAAAGTAAAGCCCCCCCCCCCTTTCCCGGATCAAGATGATTTGATTAATAATTCGTGATCATATTATCCTTTAAGAAGCATAAATTGTTTTATTTTTATTTATTTATTTTGCCTTTGTTTCTGTTTTTTGGGGTTTTTTCCCCACCGTTCCTAAGGCTAAACAGAGATTGAAAGATTATCTTTCCCACCTGAGCAAGTGCCTTCTCCTCCTCCCTCCTACTCTTTCTCCCTCAGTTCATTTCTCCCTTTCGCTTACTCGTGGTGGTTTGTTGTTAGTTCTGCCAGTGACCAGATGGGGGTGCCATGCCTGCTGCACACGGTGGGGGCCTCCTCCACACCTAATCTCATCAAAATAAACATGCCAGCAGTTGTCAGCTTCTCCAGCAGCGAGAGGAAGGGAGGGAGGGTGCTATAGAAACAGGTCAGGCTAATCATGCATATAATTGCATTTTGACATTTTGGGCTACTGGGACCAGACCTTTGGATATCAGGTTATCCTCGAAGCACTTAAGTGATTAACAAATAAAAATGCAGCTCTGAAACTTAATTAGATATTATGTCTCATCCATGCCTACAGGGTGGGGTTTTAAGGTAGCTCTTGTCAGTGGGTGACTGAGGGGGGTAGTGGGTGGGGTAGGGGGGCACTATACTTAGTTAAATCGGGAAACATTGAGAAGTGGGGAAACAGGGTTTTTTATACCCCACCAAAGATCACAGCACTGTGCAAATTATTTGTTTCTAAAATTTTGCATTTCCATTTTGGGAATATATGAGTTCTTAAACAAATCCGTCTGTATTCATTGCAGTTGGCTATTAACATGTTTCTGATTTATAGTCTCCAAACTGCACATATGACCCAGGTCACTATCACTTTTAAATGGCAAGGAAGTGAAAACACTACATTAGCTTTCTCCAACTTCTTGTTTGCTCATAGGAATAATTACACTTACCCTCCCTTGTGGCACAGTTAAGGAAAAGAAACATTTATCTTCCATTTTCATCAAAAAGCTGCTTTGGGCAGTGAGAACTCTCTCTCTCTCTCTCTCTCTCTCTCTCTCTCTCTCTCTCTCTCTCTCTCTCTCTCTCTCTCTCTCTCTCTCTCTCTCTCTCTCTCTCTCTCTCTCTCTCTCTCTCTCTCTCTCTCTCTCTCTCTCTCTCTCTCTCTCTCTCCCTCCCTCCCTCCCTCTCTCTCCCTCCCTCCCTCTCTCTCCCTCCCTCCCTCTCTCTCTCTCCCTCCCTCCCTCTCTCTCTCTCCCTCCCTCCCTCTCTCTCTCTCTCTCTCCCTCTCCCTTACCCAAGAGTAAACTGTTCACATTAGACAGGTGTAAACAGCCGTGAGTTAACACCATCCTATTCTGTAAAATCAAATTAAAATATTCAAATATCAAAATCTTTTTTCATCACCAGTGAATACTATGAGCAAAGTAGATTAGATGACTATAGGACTGGTTTACTTGACAAAAAAGGGGATGTTACTGCTGCCATAGCATGGATTGAACTGGTTGTGAATTCCGTAAATCTCTAGGTATTGCATGCCCTTGTCTTCTTATGCATCTTCCCATTTCTTTCCAAAAAATATGTCAGTTCAGGTTTTTTTTCATTAAAATGTTTGGTTTGTTTTAGTTTTGTAGTATGTACGGGGAAATTACATATACTGTGGTATAACAGGTATTGATATTATGACACCAAATTTTCAAAACCTTTTATTTTGAAAGGTAGATTCCAAGACAAGAAGGTTGAAGTATCTCAACCTCAAAAACATGATTCTACCCTTAAGCGAAACATAATTTTAGAAGAGCCTTCCCAGGTCTCGCACCAAACCCTGCACCCCACAGATAATAATGCTACAGACTGTGATGTCAGTGGACTGATAGGGTGCTCCCTACAGCATGACCCAAATGGAGTTCTCACTGGCCACTACCTGATTCTCTGCTCACCACTCATCTTATCCCCATGTTGGAACCAGCTCTTGAACATGATTAGCTACTTTTCTGCTTTACTAATTCATGGGCCAACTTAGGCCTCTGAACACTAAGGGCACAATCCATCTCCTGTTCTTGTTTTACCCTTCTCTTGTCTATCTGCACTGCTTATGTCCTTGTAAAGTACAGATACACTGCATTTGATTGTGCTGATTCTTTGTCCTGCTTCTGCCCCAGCAGACTTGGTCATCCATTACTATGGACTTCACGCTTCCATTTATAACAAAGAATCCCACTGTAATATACCTGGAGACCATCCTCCAAAAGTGACTTTTATTACACCTAAAATAACATTTTTTTTTCTTTTCAAGTTGAGCAGATTTTAAAGACATTTTTTTCAAACAAGTAGACTTATGACAATCTGCACAATACCATCAAAATGAGTGAGAAATTTTAAAAGTCAGGCATGTCCCTCAGTCTGTCAGTGGTGTTCTTCCATCAAATAGGGGGAACTTCTTCTTTCTTTTTTAATTATACAGCTACAAACTAGAGTTTTCCCTTAAGCCACTTGGAATATCAAGGAAACCCAGTGTGGCTTTGCAATTCAGAAGTCTATTGACCACTGGGACCAAGGATGGTGACAAGGAGACATCAATGATGATGCTTAGCCCTTCAAGTTAACTGTGTATAATGAAGTACTTTGCTTTAATGAAGTAATTGGATCTATTGATACAAACATAACACAGAGTACATTATATATAAGTGTCAGTGATGTCACTGGTTGAACAGTATGATATCATATATATTTAAAAACATTACCACATAATTATATGTGGAATTTGTAAGTGGATTTATGAGGTGCATATCAGTCACCACCATTAATCATGAATATATAACTGACCTCCTTCTGATTTACATTTCATTTTTCTCATGTAAACATGTTATACAGTGCTTTTGTCTTGAGTAGCCCTCTCATGAACACAGCTGGACTAGCTTTGTCACTGGCAGATCCTATGAATGACTGGTTCTGACAAAATACTTTCAGATTCACACTGACTGGCTAAATAAGAACATGCCAATTGCAGCTCCAAACAAGATGACATATTTGTCATGGACTGATATGGACTGAGTTACAAAACATGTTGACTGTATCTCTTAGTCCTGATGAAAGAATCATTGTTATTACATTTAAACCATGTTAACGAAACATTGATCTTGAATTCTGCTGATTGTGTCTTGAAATTTGATAAATATCATGCAGACTGAACTATGTCTGGGCCTGGTAAATCTCTTGAGCAGGCATTGCATTTAATTTAAGTTATGGTCATTAAAGGACAAGTATTTTTAGTATTTCAATGTTTAAGTATGTTGTAAGGTTGAGTGTGATATGGGCATGTGAGTGCTAGGGCTGTCAGCCGCCTCCACCATATCCCGTTCAGCGCTCATCATCAGCACAAAGACTGTGATGAAGACATGACTCCCGACAGACGTCCTGGACTATGTCTGTGCTTGTGCCTCTGCTTCAAGGGACAACAAGAACCGTCATTCAGAGAAGATAGGCGGGGAAAGGGAGGGATGCTAGGGGGGTTGGGGTTGAGGATATGGGAGGGTGAACGTGGGAGGACCGGGCCTCAGCTGTCTGCTCAATGCACTCACATATGGCTCAGTGTCCTAGTAGCACTATGTTAAATGACAAAGAGTGCCCTTCCTCTTCATCATCATTGACAGGCACACCTTTACAGACACATCTGTCTGTCTGTAGATCTGCACACATGCATATGTGTACACACCACTGATGGTAAAAAATTACACACACACACACACACACAGACCTGCACGTACATTTTCAGATAGAACCACGAATATACACATATAAGCATGCACACACAAAAACATGCACAAAGCACATTCACAGTCAGGCATACTCATCTCCTGCATTTTGCATAGGTGACACTTTTCATTATTCAAAGCTTCTTTCTGGGGATGTGGTGTGCACATCGAGAGGCGACATGCACTCTCTCCAAACAAGGTACACCTTAATTATGCATGCTCAGACTACAGGCATTGCATTTTGGTGTGCATTTGTATGTGTGTGTGTGTGTGTGTGTGTGTGTCAGTGTACATGTGTTTTGTGCTTATTTGCCTAATTGTGAGTGTTTATATCTGGGACATATGCATGTGCATGTCTCCTGTGTGTAAGCATCTTCAGTATACCTTAGTGTGTCTCTGTATGCATATGTCTGTAAGTAGGTAGTCTGCAGCTCTCTTTGTACACCTGCATATAATTATACTATCTTTATGTAATATATGTCCCCGAGGTTAACAAGTACGTACATATATCTGTGACAGTTCCAATTTTGAAGTAGTCAAGTTTCCAGTAGTCAATTCAATACTGGTACAGTATGTTGCATGTGCAAAAAGCTTCAGAAAGCCAGTCTTGGTTAGCTAAGCCGATTCAGTGTGAACAGATGAGATGCAGTGTGTCACAAAGGGCTCCCACCTGACCCAACCCTCATCAGAGGCAACTTCCCCTGCAAGCCCTCGACAAAACATATTTGTATTGTTGTTGTTTGCTTAGTCTCTTTATCTGCCTGACAGGGTTTCAAACTTGCACATCTCTCCCAGAAGAGACAGCGGTGATGAAACAATTTGAAAGATGGCAGCTCTTGTCGTTCACTCAGCGTTAGAGCTCACTGTGAAACACACAAGTAGGCTTTCATTTAGGCGATTACACCAGATTAAAATTTCCATTAATGTTAGGGAGTGCACGTTCCTTTAGAAGAGGCCTCCACTTTGAGTGTCGACACAACGGCGCATTAGAACAGTGAGCATCACATTAACCAGCAGCACTGGCAGCTCGGAGGTGCAGCAAGACAGGGATTTTCAGCTTGATTGGGTTTTCATCTTGGAGTAAAGAGATGAATTATTTATTTTCTGACTTCAATGTGTGTGTGTGTGTGTGTGTGTGTGTGTGTGTGAGAGAGAGAGAGAGTATACGGAAGTGTGTGTGCGTTTGTGATGGATGAAAAAGCCAAGCCAAGGTAAATACTTTAAAACATTCTACCTTTCTCTTGATGCAGAAAAACAACAAGCTTCAGGGTCAGAGTGCAACGTTCCCAAAAGTGAAATTCCAGCAATTATTCACAGGAGATCCACAGCGGGTGCTCAGGGCAACATGTCCGCACCCTTGAGTGGGCAGAGGAGACTGACAGCCCCATTATAAAACGGCCCGCGTGACAGATAAATATTTCAGACACAAATAAATAAAGGATGCCCGGCGTTTTCCCTCTGAATGGCTTTTCACAGCCGAATGCCCACGGCCGCTTGCCCCGGGATCTCCTGACGGCACCCTTCACCCCTCCCTCACCATCACCCCTCCACCTATTCCACCTCAGGCTCTATGCGACACCCCAAAACAGCCCCTCCTGATGTTGCCCCCCACACACGACCATAGTCCTCCTCCTCCTTCCCTGCTCATATCCCCTGGGCCAACCACCCCTGGCAGCAGCTTGCAGGTAAAGGCGCTGCTCCTCCATTTCTGGGTACAAAGAAGCAATTAATCTACGTGTCTGAGACAGGGTGTCTAGGAAGGCCTTCCTATTGTGTTTGTGGATCTCTGTCTGTCGAGCTAACTCAGAGAGCCGGGGCCCATTGTTGCCCAGTAATTACTGTAATGTGTACAATACATGTTGAATTGTAATGACTTTGTTCTTTATTTTATTTTTTATTTTTTTTGGCTGATGTTACCTATGGGGTGGTTACAAATTGGTTGGGTAGAATGTTCTCCTGGGATATGTTAAAAAAATAATAGATTTCATTTAATAGTAGATTAAGTGTGTTAAATGTCTGTGGCTGTAATAGGCATGGCTAAACGTCTCCTCAGCCCTTCCCAATAGTTTCTTATGGATTACCTCGCTCCACTTTATTAGGGCTGCGTGCCATCCCAGAGGAGCGCAGTGTGATAATTCAATTACGGGAAAATTATGAGATATTCCTGTGGTTACAATCTAAGACAGGCCAGATGGGAATCTTGCAGCAACCCTCTCCCTTCCCTCTAAGCAAAGAGATGGAGAAAGAGTGAGGAGACAGAAAGACAATGCAGGGGAGAGATAGTGTCCCAATAGTATCAGCTCTTCCCTCTAAGGTATACACTTGGATAAAGATAGGAGACAAGCATGAGATGAGAGATCAGAGTAAACAATGGGAAATCTCAGATCCCCTCCCTCAAAATATAGAACACTATCCTCTGTTAAGGCTCCATTTGTAGGAGAGTTTCCGACAGTTGCAATCCCTGTCATGAACAGTGCTGAGAATGACTATTTCAACAGTGAAAGCCATATACTGCATGAAAAACCATGTAAATATCAGCACTGACAAGCATTTTAGTTTGGGTATCAGAAAAGTACTGTATCTGGCTAGAATGCAATCATACTGACAGGTTTGCCTGTGTTGGACTCATCCAAATGTTTCTACTGTGTGTACAGTAGTTTGGATATCAGGTTTTTTTCTTTGATGCCCTGCTGGGCGGCACAGAAAAACCAACTCTTCTACCAATGGGACTATTACACCAGACAAGTTGAAATCCTGAAAACACAAAGTCTTTTTGACTGTCTTTTTGTCCGTCTCTCCTTCTTTCACTTTCCCCCTCTCCATCTTTCCCAATATTTCTCTTTGACCGTCTCCCTGACAAAAATCGCGTTGAGCGGTGTTAGCATTGAGATAAAAAGAACGCTAAAATATTAATGGAGGTGTGCTTTGTTCTGGCGAGCACAGAGACGTAGAGATGGAGTTCTTCTGACTGGTAGAAACCAGGTCTGATTCATTAGCTGGGGTGTCTGTGTGAGGAGGTCCACAGAGGGCTGCCACATCCACTGAGAATGCTGGGTAAGCCACCCCACCCCCACCCCCACCACCCCACCCCCAACTACCATACCCCCTTCCAATCAAGCCCTCCCGTGGACTTTTTCTGTCTCTCTCTCTCTTCCCCTTCAGTCTCTCTTTCATTATCACCCACCTCCTCATTCTCTCTGCAATTCTTTAACCCCAAATACTCTCAGAACCTCGCTTTACTGTCTTGTGAATTCTTGTGAATTCATATTATCCTCTCATCCTCCTCCTCCTCTCCTGTGATAAGGTTTCATTTACCTCACTCCAACCCCCCGTATGCATATTGTTTGTTCTTTCTAATACAACTCCAGATGTGGAATTGAAAGGAAACCAAGAAAAAAATGCAAGTCTCCCAGCTCCACTCGACACTAGTTCTTGGGGTAAACAAACCAGAGACCTAAGAGCTAGGATCTGGTGCTACACTTTACCCTCAGTGACTGCCTTTGAGAGGTAAAAAGCTACGTATTCACACATGTTTGAATTATGCCGGGTTGTGCCGAGGAAGACTGCACCACAGGGAGAGTCCAGCTTCTTTTTTACTGTCTCTCTTTTCTCTCATCTTTTACTCTACCTCACTTTCCCCTTCCCCTGTGAGACAGAGATGATCAAACCATACTGAGTGGACACAGTCCCCCCATACACGGGAAGAGAAAAACCTAGAGAGAGTAACAGAAAGATGGATGGAAATTATAGACTCCTCCAAAACTCCTTTCTTCCACAATCCCTTAAAAAGATGAACTGCTTCCCTACTGAATAGAGAACAGCTCATTGGGATAGTCTAAGAACAAGATTGAGGATTTCTGGGATATGTTTTATCTCCGCTATGCTCTCATTGAGAAAAAAAAAAAAAAAAATCAATAGAGCAACATGAGGATAAAAAGACAAAGATAACAATAAGGCTAGATAAAGTGAAGTTTTCACAAATGTCTTTATACTTGTTAAGAAAAGTACTACACTTATGACTTTGTTGCAGGATTAAAAATTATTAACTTGGGTTTCTGTGTAAGAAAACTCTTGAACAACAGTAACTTGCCAAAACATTACACTGAAATCAGTGCATAACGACTTCTCCATTAATAGGTCGGAATTCATAACAAATGTACACAAGCTGGAATGTCTGTTGTGGTTTATACACATCTATTGTGGTTTGCAGGAATGCAACTCTATTTGTGTTCAAATGGCTTGTAGTAGTCCAGTGGGAAGTTGAGGAAATATGGGGACACTTGTTCATTGTGTAAACAAGACATGACAACCTTACCTGACGCAAGAGAGGGATAACGCACTGTACAACAGAAACCCTGCAACTGAGTTGCTTTATTGTCTGAAATGCATAGTTATGAGCAAACAAGTGCAAATCACTTTTGACATGCTCAAATCCACTGTTAAGTTATCTCCAGTTTGTTATTTGTTATTTCTTTGCCATATTAAATTGTATACTAAGTTTTATACTATGTGTTATGTTTAAATGCATACAACTGGTTGTATTACAGTATGCACAAATGCACACAGACTTATATGCAAATATATACACACAGTAGACACACATTTATCTTCTCACACACGCAAAGTGCTCTCACTCTCTCTCACACACACACACACACACACACACACACACACACACACACACACACACACACACACACACACACACACACACACACACACACACAAGCACCCTAGCAAGCAAACAAGCACACAGATGAGCCACTACAAGCTCAAAATCCCTTTATTACCTCTCGTTGTGGAGAGGGTACAGAAGTGGCTCACCAAGTGCTCCCCTCTCTGTATATAAACCCTTAAAGCCTTGTCACACAACCAATGAAAGGCCAGTGCAATCTGTAAGCAACCCTGTTCCCATATGGGCCAGCCTGCCATGGGCCTCGCTTGCCTTTGTCCTGTGGCTCTCTGAGGGCCAAGCCCTGCACGCCCCAGCCTAGCTCCAGGCATTTATTAAATATGCACCTTCCAGTTGCTGTGAAGAAAGATCCCAACCAGCTAATCTCATCACAGGCTGGGGACCCTCCACATATGTAAATCTACATCTGTTCCCCTTCAAAGAGAGAGATTCTTCAGGATTATCCCGCACACAGACCCAGACGCATGCACATACACGCACACACACGCAAACACACATGCACAAACACACATAAGTACTCATTTCTCCCACATGGCCACTGCCAATCAAGAAGTCCCCCCTCTGCCACATGTACTTGTCTGCCACCCTTGGACTCCAAACATACTCTCCTTTCTCAATTAGCTCAATGACAAGCAATGGCCAAGAAATTGCTCTTTGTGTCATTGCTTTGTATTTTCTGTGGTGGGACGTGACAAGGCGAGGCCTTACAAAACCTGCCCGTTGCCTAAAAGCTATGGTTGGCAATTGGATGCTGGGGCTGGGCCAGGGCCTATAAAGAGTTGCACCAGAGGCCCAGGAAGCTGGCACCATACTGAGAGAAACATCCTATAGCGCCCTGGGTTATCATTATACATCCCTGCAACACAGGATTAGCTTGCTCTCTGGCTGGGAGCTGCCATGAGCCAGTCTATGGGAAAGACAGCTTCATCAAACATCACTGACTGACAAGCAGGTGACAGCAGGAACAGATAAATGTGCCTCCATCCAACACAAACTGTATGCATATTCCAATTATCAACACATCTCAACTAATGATTCAGCAGAGAAAGGTGAGAGGTGGTAAATTTTGATTTCTAGTTGATTGTGTTTGTGACTCCCAGGGAGAGAACCTGTTTATTACTTACATTTAAAATACACGTAAACAATAACACAAAAAAAACACATAATCACCATGCACATTTTTATTTTACATATTTTGAACTGACTGTTTGTACACTGACTGAGTTTGTCTGTGGCCTATTTTATTTACTTTTCCTTAAAAATATGTATGTGACTTTACCTCCAAAACTGAACTAAAATCTATTCCATCACACAAGCAGTTACATAAAATATAGTTAAACTACCTCATGAAATTTGTTTTGTTTTCTTGTCATAATCACCAACGCAGTTCTGAGTTGCCATAATTAGATTAGCACAGTGATGCAATATGCACGAGGTACAGTCCCTGTACAAACACTGTGTCCCAAGTGTTTGAAAACTTTTTTGTTACCCTAACAGCACATGCTCTTTACATAAGTGTTAGTATAAACCCAGAAAAACTGGTAATACATCATATTTTAACGCACAACAGTGATACAGCAACATGCATGGGTGAAGCTATCCGTTGTATTAAATGTAAGATTACATATCCTCTATGACTGAGCCATGGTTTGCCTGGGGGTTGTAGACAAGAGGAGGTAGAAGCTGTCTCTAATTCATCATTACTTGCAGTGCAACCACATCAGTAGTCAAAAAGCATCAATCAATCTTGAATGTCTGCTTAACCCCTGGTGAACCACTTCTCATCATGCCTGCACAGCAGCCATTACACAGGCTTGTGGTGACAGTCACACTGGCAGGTGCTTATACATGAATATTATTGGTGACAGCTGATTATGTTAACTTATTTTACTGTCATGGCACTGTGTGGTTATGGACTTTGGGATCTTAAAATTTGGTTTCTTGGAATGTTGGTGGCACACAGTACAACTTAAAATGCCCTCTACTGCACTCCCTATAAGTCTAAATACAGTGCTGTCTAGTATTAACTTCAATACACAATCATAAATATATGCTGAATACACAGTGATCAATATACAGACTTTAAAGATGAATGGGCAATGGGAATCAGAACAGAATTCAGCACAGTAACATTAGAAGAATGATTAATGACTGGTTTTGATGTGTGCCCTTTGAACAATGACCGGCACTGCTCTACATACGCTGCTTCACCAAAATCAATCAGGTATATGTTAAATTTAATTCACCTTGAGATCGAACAGCATGTTCACATGAGCTCGTATCGTATAATTAGATTTTAAAAAAGGGCTCAAACACAAAGAAAGACCATCTGACACGACATAACGGCTACAGAGAGAATGGTTGTTAAGACGTGTTCGATAGATCCGATTTGCATGTTTAATTAAGCTATCAGCTCAGTACAACAGAGACCGAAAACCTAAAGCCACAGAGTCAACAGCCCCTGTAATAACACCTCCCTCTGGTCAGAAGGGCTGAGGAGAAGTTGAGGGAGGAGAAGAGGGAGGAGGAGAGGAGTCGGGCAAATAGGGTGTGGGGAGGTTGCAGTCAGTCACTAATACACTGAAAGGGAAAGCGCAAAGCTTTTCATTAACACCCTGTGAAAGGCACATTCACACTCCAGCCCACTAATTAAGTCAGGCCTCACTCACTAGGGAGCAGGAGTAAAGGGGAGAGAGGGAGAGAGGGCTAAGAAAGAGCAGTAGAGTTGGGAAAAAGATAGCAAAAAATGAGGAGACTTGGAAAATTGAAAGAAGGAAAGAGGCAGGGAGAAGAAGAAAAGTGAAGCGGAGAGATGGAAGAGAGGGACAGGCACAGAGTGAGAGTGAAGGAGCAAAAGGAGGAGGGAGGTGCAGAGATAATATCTCTGCTGCTAATCAGGTTGATTTTAAAGTCACTCGTTGCCAGTCCACTGCAGGCCTCATTAACTCGCCCCTGGCTGGCATCATTGTTCAGGCAGCGTTTGAAATCCACCAAAGGAATGGAGATTTGCTTTAATCCGGGCCCATCAAAGGTAACACTGATGCTGCAGTGACGCTGTGCCTCTGGATTAGGCCAAGCTCGAGGGGAGAGAGGGAATAGAGCGGGTGGAACGAGAGAACGAGACCCATCCTCAAAATTTAACCATTTCAAATTCAGTAGGTGACAGGTCTCAAGAGCATCACCGGCACTGAAGATGACACTTTCAGGCAATATTTGAATAATCTGGATGGTCTAGGTTACATAATTATGCCATGAACATTTGGGCACACATGTCAGAGTACAGTCTGGCAGCCTGCGTGTCAGTATGGGAAAGCTTACAGGGGTAGGGATAAGCGCCATACTGTCCCTGCATTTACTCTCCTCCACTGTGCTCTGCTAGGTGCTGATTTGGGAAAATTTGCAATTCAAAACAACTTTTTGAAAAGAATATTTTTTCGTCTCATGAATACAAAATTTGGGAGGCAGGGTTTAAATTGCACATAGCAACAACGGGAGACCATTTTGTGGTTAGCTTACCCCTGGCTGTGTCAAACGTTGAGGACTAAAGAATGGTGGCATATCTGGGAAATGACAATGTAATTGTGCCGTGCTGTTCCTAGTGTATAACGTTTGGTTTGTCAACCAGGAATACCAGTTCAAACCAACAGGAAGTTCTACATGTTCCAAAAGGACAGTCCATCCAGATTACTACAAACTGAGATGATAATGTAGTGAGGAAAAACAGTGTCAGTGCTAGAGGGGCAAACACCACAGATGAGGTTTGGCCCCATAGAGAGTGCATGATGATGTTTGACAGCTGCAATAAAAGTCATGCTGAAATACACACTTTTATCACTTTTTAACTGTATCTTGCAAACATGTTTTCTGAAAGAATAGCCTCCACTTGCAGAGAGAGCACTCTCCTGTCTAGGACACCTTCGAGTCCTAGGGTTGAAAAAATATACTGACATCTCATCTATATTCATGAGTAAAGCCACTACAGTGGATATTAAACTCTCAACAGTTTTAAGAATTCCAAATGAAAGAGCATGTATCCTGGAATAGAGACTGCATCCTGCATTTTGACACTTGAAGCAAGTGCTAAAAGGACAAGTCCATACAATCTACCTGTTCATTCCCAGAATGCCAGTTCCTCACACATTGTTTATACACAGGATTCGTTTCATGCTGATGTTTATGCTGATTCCTAGCATGCTTATGACATGTTAAACATGAGTTTGAGGTGTCACCAACCATGCCCCAGCATGCTTTGCCACAGTCAAACCCCAGTGGTGCTGAGGATTCTCAGGGGACTCGAGGGCGAGGCGGAGAGTGGGGGATAAGTAGGAGTGGCAAAGAGGCGAGAGATTGTGGGCATGAGGACCCGAGGCTCACAGGGGGAGCCAGGTTAAGCCAGTTAAGGGCATTAGACCTCCAGGCTGATGAAAAGGGGCCCTCCCAGATCAAATTGAAGTAAATCTAGCCTAAATCCACCCTACAAAGGGAGTTTAGACTTCGCCATTGTGCAGGCCAGAGTAAACAGGGGGTCCTTGAGTAAGCCTCCCTTCACAGGGGACAAAGGCAGAGAGTTGAGGAACTGATCTTACCCCAGTAGGCCAATGTTAGCACACAGATCACAGGGTTAGACACACTCAAACCTATCAGCTGCTACACAGGCCTCTACGGTCACAACACTCTCCTAAGCCTTAAACAAGCTATAAGTTCTCCACTGGCTCTGACACTCTAGCATGTCTCCCGTGACTGCTCACATTTTGCCCTGAAGACAGAAGTGAAGATAACTTTGTGTTCAATCGCTGGCTCTTGGACAGACATCTCAAAGGGCAGTTTCCTCGCCCTTCTGGCTGTTTCACACATCCTGGCATTTTTCTTTCATAGGCTAAAAGGATTGTTATTGCATTGTGTCTCTACGACAACTGACGAATCAGGACTCCATCATCCTTTTCGTCAAAGCATGAGGCGATTTTCCCAGATGGCCGCTGGGCACTTGTGCTTTGAAAGCAAGATCACAGTGGCAGGAAAAAAACACTCCTCATTCACTATAAAACTTTCCAGAAAAGCAAGCACAATCATCCTGTTAATGGTTCTAATTGAGGCATCATCATACCCGTCACACTCCAGCTGAACCTAGCACAACAAATATGTGTTCAATTAGGATCCATCAAACACTCCCAGCCACTGCTGCTGGAAAAACAAAGAGGGCCCCCGGCCCATGGGCCTCGTTCAATTCACCTGGCAATCATATTATGATGCTCTCATTTTTGACCTGCTTCAAATTATCTCTGGGAAAACAAAACCCTTCTCCAATCCATTTATGCCAAGACGATTGTTCTTCCTCTCCCGAGTCAAAAACTTTGGCAGATTATAGCTTCTTTGTGCTTGAAAGGTACTAAAGTAAGTGTCAGGTACTATTACAGTGAAGGTCTACACAAACGTTCAGAATTCACACACACAGACAGAGGTTACAGGCCCGGCAGGCGTTTGTGTGAGCCAGCAAGAAAAGCCGACGTTGCTTTAGTAATTATCAACCAAGGAAACCATAACAGTGTTCACACAACAGAAGAATGCAAAAACAAAGGAGCCATTCAGCAGCAGTAACACCCAAGGTGTTTTCATAGTGACGGCCATCTTGTCAGCTGACACAAGCTGCTGAATGAAATGAAAGATAACCACCGCAGGCAACCAGGTGCTTCTTCCATTTCCCAGGAGTCTATTCACCATGCATTGAGCATGGCTGTATGTGCATACATGTGTGTGTGCACACATGTGCTTATTTGAAACAAAGAAAAAATGAACAAAGTGAGACGGCTCTGTCTTGACCATGACTTATCTGGTGGTGATGCTGTGGTGCGCATTAGGAGTGTTCAGGTTCATCAGATAATGGGTTAGTAGGAAGAACATTTTGGTCTGTTTTAATTCACAAAAATGTGTTCTGTGACTTACAGTACAACTCCTAAGTTAACCATTAGCATTTCACTTAAGTGAGGTAGCACAGGAACTGTAATGGAACAGAACCATATCAATTCATACTGACACGAGTGCATAGTGCATACCGGTATATACTTTGTGTATTTGTTGAAGACTTTTATTCATTGGTGTAAAACCTGGAGGAGACAATTTTTCTTTTTCTTCATTGGTATATGAAATATGCTGTAATGATTAAGAACCACTGTCTCCATGCTTTCTAGTTGCCAACAACTGAAAAGAGGACAACTAGATCTTTCCAAACATTTTCATATCAGGGATGAAGCCAAAGTGCGGTCACTCAGCAAACATGCTGTAAAAAGCAGCATGTTTTTCGGTGGCTGAGTTTTACTACATGGCTGTGTGTCAGTGCACAGGCTTGTGCATGTGTGCAGGCTCCAAATGAGCAGGAGGAGGGTAGAGGCCCCGTCACAAGCCTGGCTATAGGAGATGATAAATAATCCAGCTGAAGTCAGCCATAAGGAGAGTCTGCCTGTCAGTCCTCTTACCCTAGAACAGCCTGGGGTTATCATGACGTGCCAGCACATTTGGTGTGAGCGTTTGACTGCTTCACCTCCTAATCGTGCCTCCTCCGGGCAGTGCTCTCCTGGGAGACCTCCCATCCTCTCCTCTTCCTGCTCCCCCTCTGTCAGTAAACTCTCTGCTGTTATATTGAATAGTCACAAAACTGTGGATGGAAGAAGCTGGGGAAGTGTGGGGTTTATTTCAAAAGTGTATACACTCTTAGTGTTCATTTGTCTGTTCTGCCATCATGACAAATTATGTGTTCAGAATTTTCTAGTCTGCTGGTAGCTCTGTTCTCTTGTAAACACTCAGAGCTAAGCAAGGGTCAGCAAACACTCATAAAGACATTTGTGTAGCACAGTGAAATGACTTGGGCAAAAAAACATACACATATTTTAAGTAAATATGCAGCTTTAACTAGTACAGGGTAATTTATAAGTAGACCATTCAAACCATGCAAATGTTTGGTTGAATGTTTTTTAAGACAATCTGTCTGTAGAAATGTTCACATCCACTTCATCTTAAGTATGAAATATTGAATACTTTGTGCGCTAAAATAATATTCCCCTCACAAATCACAGCAGTGCAACCAGTTGCTAATTGTTGCTGTGTAACCACCAGTGTTGGCATGCATGGGCACTAAAAAAAACAACATCAGGCCTGGCACCAGTTTGTGGGATCTAACACTTCATCTGCTACATTTTCTTAGAGATCTTGGAAATTTCTTGAAAATCACTTAAGAAGATGATGGCTTAGGAAGTTGGGTGTGATTGTGATTATGACAATTATAATGCATATGGAGATCAGTGCATTTCTACGAGAACAAATACTGGCATGTCTAGCCGTTTTGGCAGATTATTACTGTAAGACACAGCAAGTAAACATGTGCTGGGCAGTAAGATGACCATGGCTATGAAATGTTTAAAATACCTATGCTGTGAGCATAATATGTGCATCTGTACTCTAGACTACAGTGTCACATTGGATGTAGCATTACATACTGCTATAACTGTGTATTTATGAACTAAACCTATTTTCCCACATCCACTTACCTCTCTAGTGTCCAAAATGATTTATAGTAGTGTAGATAACTTAATATAAATATTTTCTATATCAGTGGTGAATGTAAAATAGTTAAGGAAAAAAAGAGAAATACATATATATCCCTTTGATATATTTACATTTCTAAGGTAATTTTTGGATTGTGTTTATACTTTGTAATCTTGTATCTTCCACTCTGAAAAATATACAGAAATATGTGCATGGGAGAATGACACTTCCATCCACAGTATTCGACTTGCAGTCTTAAAAAGGTGCAGCAAATGTTATGTAGCTCTGCACTAAAGCACTTCCCGTAAAATTGTCCCCCGTGTGTCAGTACTAACTATATTTAACTCATGATCACATAAAACCAACCATTTATGACTAGTTGAACTATAAAGCTAAATAACAGAATTCAACTTTTCCACAGTCAAAACTGCACAGACAGCTTCAGTTAAAACTACATTCACCAACAGGCAGGTTTGTATGAAAGGATTCAACCACACTTAACACCATTTCCAGCTCTACTTATTGTGAGAGTGTCACAACTATTTTCTTTCCCCATGTAAGCATCTATTTCCGTGGCAGAGGCAGGCTGTTTGTATGTGGCCTGTGTAGGCCGCATCTTCCTCTGTGGCTTGTTGTTCTGTGCATTTCTGAACCCACCCATTTATTTTGGTTTGTCTTAAACTATATTTATCTTTTTCTCTCTGACAAGTGGGACTTGAAAAAGAACATAGTGTAAAGAGCAAAATCCAAAATGCTCTCCTTCTCTAGCTCTGTCTGAGTCAAAAGAATTACTCTAAGCCTGTAGTACATACAGTGTCACTATTCTGTAAGCCAATGTTTTGATTATTCATGCAATGCTTTAACGGGTATGTAATTGGAACTCATAAAAAGGCTAGCCGGTAGCCTGTCAATTTGTTGACAAAGATTCTTAATATAATGTCCAATATCTAACAAAGGACAAAGGCACATGCCCATGCACATAAATCAGATTAGAAAACCAAGATGATAAAAAGCACAAGACAAAGCTCGCTGTTGCTAAAAATGTCTGTCACATAAATTACGTCAAGTTTCAACGTTCGTGTGACTGAAACCATCATGTTGTTTTGATCTGGGCACCAGATGTAACAAAGTGAGCAGCCAGGTAACATTGGCTTCCATCACATTACTACAAACTACACATTGTTCTCACATTTTGTTCCACTCAATTTCAGAACAGTAGATCAGTCAGTGGCTGAGTGTCAACTCTGACTCATAGCTCACTCAGTGCTCTTCCAGTATGGGGTTTTTAAAACTCATACTGATGTCACTGATCTGCCAATGTTCTATTACTTTATATTTGAACATTTCCATGGCCTCCCTCTGATTCATCCTTTAAAAGCAAAGCACTGTCTATAACTGAATCCAAGAAAAGTAGCCATTACAGACGTGCACTGTCCTTCAGTCTGTCTGTCTAGACCTTCACTGCTCCTTCTCTGAGGTGATTAGATAATACAAATAGCCTTTCTCAGGCATCAAAAGATACCGATACTGGTTTGATTTTGAATGTAGTGAACTAGTTTTACAGATCAGAATTTATTTGTTTCTATAAAGCTTTTGCCATTTTCAATTAACTAATGGAAAAGCTGAATTTTCTTCAATTGCATTATTTTATAACCCACCTTAGTTAATGGTGCAAATAGTCGCTAGATTTCAGAGACTCAAATAGTATTTTTGGAGCAAACCTAGTAGCTGCATGTGTATGCTGATACTTTATCCACCCAGCAGTGACTGGCAGTGTCCACCATGGTCAGTGCAGCTCAGGTCAAAGTTCACTTTCCAAATGTTTGAGGAAGCATATCTAGACAATTCTCATTGTCATTCCAGACTACAGAGTTGTGATGTAATATATACAATTTTAGTGTGAGGAATCATTGGATTTAATTTAATAATTAAACAAGTAGACATTTGAACAGCACCTTGACAAGTTTTGTCTTTTAGTTTGCTGTGAATACACTTCTCCCAGTTCAAACATCATGTATGATGCGATTTTTCCCTCATTATGCATTCATGTAAGACAAGACCAAAAGTTTTTGCTAGTGCCACCAAAGTTTTGAGGCTGGGAGCTCAAGTGCTCCAATGTCAAAGAGTTAGTCTGGAGGGTTGCAACTGTTCAGAGTTAGCCAGAAAATAGACATGATAGGTATATGTACTATGCAAAACAATGGAGCCCTACATCAAATGATTCCCTGTAGCATGATAACACCTGATTTCTTTTAACCTTTGAAGACAAAACAGGCACTTTTCAATTGTGCTTTTTTTTGTTTATATATTAAAAGATAATTCCACCATTGATCTTGGCTGACTGGCCTTTCTACTGTAATGTGATTACAGACCATTTACAGATCTGGTCAGATTTCAGAGTGAACATGTGCCACTTTGTGCCACCGTGCTGCTTCGGAGCTAGTGTCTTGGAACAGTTCTAAGTTGATCTCAGACTGGGGTTGCTTAGACTCTTGTTGCTCTTTAAAGAAGCATGCTGACTAAAAGAAAACTGACACTCCTGTCCACCCACAGAAACTTCCCTCTTACTCTAAAAATTTTGACAGCTCTACTCCAAAGAGCATTGAGCAGACTGAACGAATAAGCCACAGCTAGAACGTGAAGGCTTAAATGATGCAAGACGGTGGGCAGCTACTCAGGAGGATGAATCAGAATTTCTCAGTGCATGGGTACACACTCTAAATATGAATTATTAAGTGGCTATCATACCCCCATAGTATGAAAATAAATCCAGGGTTGGATGGAATGAGAAGGGGCTGAGGTAGTGGACCTGAATACTGATGTGGAAAGAGATCCCAGAAGAGGTATAGGTATTAAAAGGCTGCCAGGAAGATTGTTTAGATCTCCTGCAGCAAGCTTCTGATCGTGCCTTTTAACCTCTGACATTACAGAACAGAATGTGACCATCTGACCAATGCTCAGACATTTTTGAGTTTTCCTATATGATCTGGTGAAGCAAAGTTATTTATAAAAACAGCAAGAGATAGCATCATTTTGGCATGTCTGAAAGAGAAGAGTCTAATTAGAATCACACTTCACTATTTCAACCAACTACTGTTGAAAAAACTTAATGAAAAGGGCTACAATAACTAAAGAGATGCAACTGAATAAATGTTCTCACCTAATGAAAAGGTTGATTGGAACAAACTCCAATATGACGGTTTAGCAGTTTTTGGATAGCGCTTATCCCAGATGTGGCTAAAAATAGACAGTTGAGGCTCTAGAAGAAAGGACTTGAGATTGTTGAAATCAAAAGGGTTTATCTCCTTGGGAGCATGAGTGTACTTTGTATATTCCATAGTAGTCTGTGTATCAAATTAAATTATATATTGTGTGCAAAAATAAAATTTTGAGCTGAGGTTGGTACTGAAATAAAGCTCATGGAATGACAGATGGGAGAAGAATCCTCCTATGTGGACCATGTTCATCTAGCTAACCGGTTTTCCAATGTCATTGAGCTAAGTGTTATACTGCAAATAGTAGCATTATTTGTCATTAACACAACGCTACATGATCAAAATTATTTCTGATATTTCTGAGTTATGCTGGACATCTTTTTCAATGTAACTGTCAACCACTCCAGAGTCCTACCTTAACAAGGCTGGTAGTTAAATGTCTCAGGCCCGAAAGTATGAAAGTAACGTTAATACTATTTATACCCTGATCTAATCTGATGGAAAAACAGAATGCTAATAAAGGCCATGGGTGCAGTTTGTGAGAGATGGGAGGTTGAGAGCACAGAGGTGAATGTAATTGAGTCTTTCACCACAAGATGGGGTCTGTCTAAGAGGTCTTAATCCTCCCTACACATGCTCCTGTGGCTCTGGGACACAGTGCCCTGGGACCGTCACAAACCAGAATTACATAGCAACACAGTGTGTGCCTCTGATGTTCACATCATACTCCTTAAATAAACCCACCCCTACACAGAGCTAAACTGGTCTAGTTACACATCCACCACATTTTGGGACAATGGTTGTCAACTTTACAGGCTTACAGCTGTTAAAAATAGATTAGTCCACGTTTCTGCTCGTAACCTGCTCTACAGTTCAGTGGATGTGAATTCAGCATGGTGAGCATGCATACATGCAACTGCATCATTGTAAAACAGTTGTTTTCCTCATTAGGAGAATAATAAATTTAATTTGATTGATTACAAGAGGAAGCTTTAAAAACAATTCATTTCATGAGAAAAATGGTATTAAAAACCATGTGTACATCACATAGTTCTGATATTTTCTTTTTATATATATATTTCAATTCAAAAGCATTGGATCCTGGCCTTTTATATGAAGGACATGGTGAGTCTTGCCTAGTAATGCTACAAAAACCGGTTGCAATGGGAAAACATCTGGAAAACCGTTGCCTAACAAAGGCCTGTTCAAATGTACTGAAGCTCACAGCAGAAAAAGATATTTCATGGTCCTAGGTCACAGTAGATCTAAGCTGTAACATCTTAACACATCACACCTGATCAGATGGCTTTAAAGCCTTAACCCCAGCATGATTCCCCATAGAAAGACGTACCAGACTGAACCTTTTGGAATGAAGCCAGCTAAACCACAACCATGTGTGTAGCAGCATCCAGCCAGGCAGCATTGAGCTCAGTCCAGCATATGGTCTTAGCTAATGCAGAAGTATGTGAAAATATCAAAACTGCTAACATTGCAACTAACCAACAGTGAGTACTTCAAGAGTCAGAGCAGTATATAACTCTTTCTTTCTTTTTCTGACATCTGATGATGTCAAACCTCAGTAAACTGTACATACCCACCTGTGGATCACCAGCGCCTGTTCCAGGCAAAAAGCAAGACAGAATCTACAAATCCAGGCTTTCTATGAAGAGCATATTGCTACCTTACTTTTGTAAATTCTGAGTTTATGTAAAAAAGAAAAATATCATCTACAATGAGATCATTAGTTTCAGCACCAGAGCAGTTGGCATTGAAGTAATCCAGTTAATTTACAATGCGCTGTAAATAATTTGCCTTCAAACATTTCACCAGAAATTGACAAAGTAAAAAGGAGATTAGGTAGTACTCATAGGTGCAAGATAAAGACCACATATGGCAGGGTTTTACCTCTTAGAGTAACTGATGATGTCACTGATCAACAAATTACTTTTACTATTACTATTTTTGCCCTGTTAGATATTATGTCTGGTTAGTTGAATTAAAGAAAAAAAACTACGCTTGGAGAGTTGACTACGTATATAAAAGATACTGTCAATAAAGAGAAGAGAAAAAAGGAGCACAGCTGAGAGACAGCAGTTGTTTGTCTGACCGTTCATCGTCCCTATAATTCACTCTTTATGTTGTGATGTCTTAAAATGGGATTTTACAGTCACTGCTTTTATTTCCACATAAAACTGAGTCTTGTATAAGCCTGTTAAAAAAGAGTATGCAACGGTATCTTGCAAGCTTGGTCCCAAAGCGCCCAAACTACACAACAAAGCATAAAGCCTGTACTGGTGCCAGAGTCTGACCGTCTGCTTTCACTATCACAGCCGGCTGTTTGTTCTTCTCTTCTCTCTCTCTATCTCTCTTCCTCACCACCTCTTCCACACTCCAAGCACCAAGAGGAGTATAAAGAAGGGAGCAGTCCAAGAGAGAGAGGGTTTTTTTTAGAATTCATCTTTTATCTCACATACAGTATGTGGCAAGCAGAGTGTAGGAAGGGAAAGGAGCAATAAAGTGGTAGGAAGAGCTTCGGGAGAGATACAGAGAAAGAAAGGGAGCAACTGAGGAGAAGAAAAAGAGTGGGGTCATATTTCTTTTCTTCAGCATATATTTCATGTTCTCTGATCTGATGAGGAAATGTTAAAAAGTCGTTCCATAGATATACAGAGAGCATGGATACAGCTTTCAATTTCTACTTTACTGATTTCGATCCTCAAAAGTACTACCAAAAGCATGAACTTCCCACTAATAAAGCATTTGTAAATTAATGGAATTCATATAATCAAATTTGAAAGAATGTCATTGCACTATATACCTAAAATATGTATGCTAATTTTGCATATCAAGATGATAATATCAGTTTACCTTTTCCTGACAAATTAAGATCCTCAAAGCTTTCAGCAGACAACCCAAATTAAACTTTTGCTGTTTCTGAGCAAAGATTTCCAGTTGCACATCCCCCCTGTTCATGCACTACAGCAGCCCTTAGGTTAATTCAAGAGACAGCATGCATCCAAGGGTGACTGACGTATGGTTTGTTTGCTGTTAAGTTTTTTTTTTTTAGGTGCGATCAGTCAAAAGCTACTTCCCCTTTCCTGCTGGCAAATCACAGCTGTTGGACTACAGGAGAACCTGAGGCAGCTATCTGGCAGAGACACCACAATAAACCTCTGAGGAGAGGCCCGCAATCACATCAGCGTGAGTGATAATACACTTTAGAGTGGAGGAGTTTTGAAGGCTGTCAATGCAAGTGCTGCTTGCTGGAC
Source organism: Seriola aureovittata (assembly GCF_021018895.1). Classification (NCBI taxonomy): domain Eukaryota; kingdom Metazoa; phylum Chordata; class Actinopteri; order Carangiformes; family Carangidae; genus Seriola; species Seriola aureovittata. Next base: position 24,331,496 of record NC_079364.1, on the reverse strand, counting down.
TGTTGAGTGTTATAAGGAGAGGTTGATTCCCTGCTGCCTCTATATCACTTGACAGGTGAAGACAGGGGGAGGGGGGAGAACGTGGTTTGGGTCTCTCCAATGGCGCATCACTCTGGGTGACCAATGAGAGATGATGGGGGGTTATTGACTTGTCTGGCTTGATGGGCACTCAGTGGCTGACACCACAGCATGCAACATCCTTCAACACTAAACCCAATGGCGGAGCATGATCAAATCCTTTGCCCACTAACCTCTTTACACCAAGATACTCCTGGGATTACTGTCTGACCTGCCTTCCCCACCCACCTCTATCTGGCAACAGGGAGCAATGCATTATGGAGATCAATGCCATATACCCCATTTTCATCTCTCCTTGAAAGTGTGTCACAGGAAGTAGTCCAAAAACAGTAATTCAAGGCCTACCTGTCTTGGCACAACCTTGATATGGGATTAACTTTGTGAGTCTGTCTCTGTGAGAACAAATGCACTGTTCATTCTTGTTAAACAAGGGCTTAATCAAGGAAAAAAAGGTTTGTTTGTAACTAAAGTATCTTCATATCAGCTAACTTTTACATTAGCAGTACAATGTGATGCACATACAGGACAACACTATATAATCACACATGTCATCCACAGTGTTTTAAATTAAAAACAAGACTAGGTATAAACCTAGCATATGACTGGACTGAGTATGGGTGTCCCCATCATACACAACAAAATTAAAGATTAAATGCTAATTTAACATGCTAGAATTAAATCCCCCTTCCAGTGCCATGGATAGCACCATTTGGCGCTAAACAGCCCAACATTCTGTCAACATAAAAATAAATAGGCTATTGTCACAGGGGCGCAAGCACCGACAGTGAGGGTCCATTTCTGATTTTATTGTTGTTTTCACTATAGACTGGTCCAAAGCCTGACTGGCCATTAGGAGTACTGGGAGAAATCTTGGTGGGCCATCACATCAGTAGACTACTCAATAAAATACAGAGAGTTAGGTTTCTGTCCACTTGGCTATTTGAAACAGTTACAGGAAGTGTTGAGTTTATATTAACGTGTAATGCAGTAACTTTAACAGAGCAAAGAGAGTGGATCAAAACAAGGCATTGTACTAAAATATTAGTATGACCAATTATACATATCAAAGAGAGGGAATAAGAAATGAAAAGGCCTCCCTGTAATAAAGGCCTGTTACCTTCTGCAGTTGAGACAAACAAAGGCCTTGGTCACTATTTGAGGAAACTCTCAGCCAACCAATGGTGTAACTTGATCAGTTCTATCACTCACTCAGGCAGTCATCCATGGATATAGTGCTGGGCCATGGCCAATCCAGCCAATAAGAAACTTGAGGAGTGTTCTGTTTTACCGCAAAATAATGCTGACAATAAGACAATGATGTCCAAAGATTCTAGCAGCTTCTAAGGTCAGCTTAATCCAATATCATTCAGGAAACATATGCCAGGACATCCATATGATCACTTTGATATCTTGCTGTACACAGAGGTTTTTTTCTGAACAGTTCTGAAGATATCTAGCTTAAATGCTTTAAGGAGAAGGGCAGTCTAAAAGTTGGTAAGCCATACTATTATCTCATTACAGGTGTCTCTGCTCTAAGGTAAAGTACTTGTGTTGAGGACAGAGCTATAGAATAGCAAGCTCCTCTCTTCAGACAGACTGTAAATTGAGATGAACTTACTTGAGATGAGCTCCTAATCAGCCGCCAGACACAGACAATCTCTCTGATGACTGGTGAAGGGTATTCATTGGAGAGGAGTTTAACATCATTGCGTCTGATTGACTGGGCTCTCAACCACCGTGGGTTAAGGGGGCTCCTGGGGTTAGCCTGGTCAGACAGAACAAGAGAGAGGGAGGAAGAGAGAGACAGAGAGAGAGAGAGAGCGAGAGCGATAGAGAGAGAGAGAGAAGGGGCCCTTCAGTAAATAGGCAGCCCACAGAGAGTTGTGCAGCAGTCTAATGGAGCCTCATCACGGCCAGTCTGTCAGTCAGTCAGGTGAAACAAGGTCTAACAGGGTCCTAATGAAGACAGCTTCACACCAAGTTGTCTTGAAACTGCCCAGCTAAAAAGCAGACACACTTATTATCCATCTCCCATACTGTGGAATATTGCCCACTCAAAGTCCCTAACAAGAGCAAAGGAAGATCCTACTGTAAGACCAAGGCAGCCAACAACAGATTTTGTTCATTCTCTTTGGAATGAACATAGTTGAGAAACAGCACAGGAGAGGGAGTAGTGTTGCCCTGTACAGCTGTAACTCAGTTGTAGACACAATGCTGCAGGCCAAATGTTGAAGATAATTACAGCTGTGCTGATACATACAGTGCAGTGTAATATACATACACATATTCAAATTATACTGTACATCAGCACTCATGGAATGGTTCTTGTCCAATGAAAAATACATGAATCAAATTACCTGTCATGTAGACTCCTTCATGACACCTTTAATATTAATGTAATTGTTTTTTTTTTGTTTTTTTTTATATAGACCTATTGCTTTTGTTTTGTATGGTGGGCTGCATCAAGCTATAAGAAGTCTTTAAATATATAAATTACTGCAGTTTTTGCAAATGTTTCCCCAATCCTATTAATAATACACAACCATGACATTGCTTAACTGAGTCATTAAATATGCATATGCACATTGGGATACAGTGTTTCCACAGATTTTTAAAACATTCCCCACTAAATGCTCCTAGAAAAGAAAAACCGCAGCAGGCCAAGAGGGAATTGGGAAGATAATTGAAAGATAAAACTGGAGGTAGATAAAACAAAATTATACATCTTTTTGTATTCAACAGCAATACATCATCTACTCAGGCCACCTACAATAAAAGCTCTTTTTAGACAACTTTTAAAGCCCATCAACTTTTAATGGGAAAATCTTAGACAAGTACATGGGTTGAATATTCTCCTTCCCGAACAAAATTTCCTAAAGGCAATGCACCGAAACCCCCCGCAGGAAAGACATTACAGTCGTTAGTGGTGTTCATGAAAATTTCCCAATGCTAACTGAAGCCCATTCTATGGGCACAAAAAAGGAAGGCTTTAAGATTGGTAAAGGAACAGTAGATAAACTGGAGAGCCAATCATCCCCTCTGTCCATCCCAGCCCAGTAGCATTGCCTCAGGACACAGCCTCTGGGTGGCCCATAACCAGGCCTTGGCCTGCCATCTCCATGGTAAGTGCTCTGTCACGAGGCTGCCAGGGGCTACAGCATATGCCACTGAATCCCTGGCGTATCTGCCATGGTAAACACAGGCCCTGCTAATGGAGGCATGATTCTTTGTATGTTCTGTATGTATGTCGGTCTGTCTGTCTGTCTGTGCCTCAGACTGACCTTCAGCTGGCCCACTCCTCCTCCTCTCCACCAAATGGCTTCACGGCTGGATGACACTGCGCTGCCTTACTCGCTACATGTGGGAAATGGAGAGAGACAGAGAAAAGAGACATGGGTGAGAGTGAGAGACATCCCTAGCTCTCCTTGACCTCATGATTCGAAGAAAGAGAAAACTTGGAGTACAACAACACAAGCATGAAATGTTAATGAGATGTGCAGTCAAAGAGTATTTGTGCACACCCAGAGAGGTGTACATACCTTTAATCAAACACTCATGGAAACAGATGCCCATAAACACACACACTAAACATGCACTCAAAACATGCACACAACATGGTACTAAATCAAGTCAAAACTTATTTTGAAGCTATGTCATGACAAAAGGCCGGCCTCTTGTTGAACTGTTAACATTTAAATGAAGATACTGGGTAAACGTTGTTTACCTTGCTGAGAAAAAGTGTGAAGTTTGATATTGTAATGACGCTACATGGATGACTGTGCTCATGTTTAAAAAAATAAATAAAAGTACAGCAAAATCTTCCCCCAGTGTTATGATCATGTGTTACAATCACTGTTGGTGTATTTTCATTGTTCAACTTATAAACTCTGTCTTTACACATAATGACAGGCCTTTGAGCAATTCACCTAAACAGTCTGCAAGGACTGCTGAGTGGAAACTGCTGCACTGGGGATCTGACCTATGAGCCTTGGCAAACAAATCTTTCCGTATATTTATTTGTGTTGACTTTGTTTGTACTGCATGCATGCCTACTGCCAGTCAAGCATGCTACTGCCCACACTATAACCTATGTACCGAAACACAATCATAGAGTGAAATAGTTTTAATAGACGCTTGGTACTTCTTTCCCTCCTAATGGCCAAAGCCCCAGTGTGTGTCTGCCATTCTGCGGGCATCTACCATAATTACAGGGCTTTGTAGGTTTGTATACGAGTATTGGGGCTAGATAAAGCCATCATTACAGTACACATACACTGTCGACACAGAACCCAAGCGCTGGGTACAAAGCAATCACTACAACTGTATTATCTTTCCCGTACAAGTCTATAATTAGTTTTCCCCTTGTTACAAAGTGGGCATATGTTTCATGGAAGAATGAAAAGAAACAGATTACTTCAAACCTTAACCCTGTCCTATTTCTCTGAGATAGTTTTATAGCAAGCAAAGATAAGAGGAGAGCTACAGGGAGGGACTTATAATGTGTCTCGATATCAGGGAGTATGTGGGGAGTTCAGAGGCAGAGTGGAATGAGGAGCCTGGGGCTTATGTCTTCAAATCACAGCTTTCCCAAGCACCGTCTCTGCTTTATAACAGTGAAGATGTTAGAGGGACGGGAATGAGTTTTGACAGTGTACATTCATGGATGCTCTTGCAGTATGCATGTTCATTACATACAGCCAATAATAATATCAATAATACCAACTTACAGTATCATCTCTAGTGGCTTCTGTCCAATATGGTGCAATTAGTTTACAATATAGTTCCCCTCTCATATCTACATGGTATTTTAGCAGTGAAGGGGTTTATGCTGGTATCCATAAAACATAAAGGGGTCACATTTAATTGCAAGGGAGAGAGGAGATGAGACAAGACTAATTATCTTTATAGCCCGATGGCAATATTTTATTTAACTTCAGCACTGGGCACCTTTGCTATGGGCAGTGGACATGAGGAGATTTACTCAGCGGGCTGGGGAGGTTTTGTGGCAGCTATGATTCCCAACTGCCAAAATGATAACAGTAATATACAGATGTGATGTATTCATTCTTTGGGGCCAAATACAAGAGGTGACTGTACTACTATAATTCCACATACACATATTTGTCATCTCTCTCATTTTTCTCCTTCTGTATGCAGGCTAAAAAACTAGTGGCCCGGTTTATAGCTAATGCAGCTCTAGGAATAAGAAAATACCGAAAGCCTGGGACAAGATGGCAGTCAGGAGGAAGATGAGGTCATAAGAGAGAGAAGATAGAAGGAGAAGAAAAAAAAACAGAAAAATAAATTGAGTGAAAAACCCAAGAACAGAGAAGAGGGCAGGAGAGTGGTGTCATGGGAGCTGAGAGAGGCTAGTGCCATGCTATTGAGCGCCTGGAAGAGCACAGTCTCTGATTTCTTCCCCTTCTGCCTTTTTCCCTTTCAAAGAGCACTTGAAAGCTCTTCTGAGGTATCGAGCAGGTGGGAGTGTATGTTAAGGCAGACTGGGGCTGAGAATGGGCAGGGCTGGGTAAAGCAGCTCCCTCTTCCTCTTTCCAACTCACAGAAGTGTAGGACTCAGAGGTCCAAAGGCACAGTGGCCCAGAGCTCCAGCCAAGCGTCTCTGAGGAGCCTTCAGCCAGGCAGAGGTGCAAATTGGAGGCGTGAGGCTGGGCAACTAGGATGAAGGCTGAGCACAAAGGCTGCCTAAAAAGTATCCACACTTGGAAAACGGAGAGCAACATTGATACATATTTCAAGATATGCTACCTTGACACTTAGACTTCTTTTAGCCAAAACTGCAAAACATTTGACACTGTCATTCCCAGTATTTTTACACTGATGATAATAAATATATTGTTTCCCATTATTCAATTTGGAAAGTCTCATACTTACACAAAAAGTATCCCTTCAATGCTCTTATCCTTTAAGTTGGAAGCACCTAAGACTGAAAAGTCACTTAAGGTCATAGTATACCTTATGTAAACAATATCAGTTCCAAATCATGTATCGCTGTTAGTCTCGAGCCCTGATGATGATGGCGGTATTGCCAATATATAATTATAATATACATTAACCCATGCAATGGTAATGACCGTCTGAAACTTATGAGTCATTATGACACGTGTTTTTATTTAGACCTGCATAACACTGCTGAATTAAACCAGGCTAGAAGGCAGTATTGATGCAATCCAGATTTTTTAAAGTTTGCACTTTAATATAATTGATCAAAACAGCAGCCAGCCTTTGAAGGCTTGGTCCTCTGGGAACAACTTCAAACAGTATCAATTATAGAAATCAGCTCTGAGGAGTGGAGTCAATTCCCTATCAATAAAGTATTCAGCGGCAATCGCCAAGAGATTAGGGGAGAGATGAGCCAAGTGCAAACCCAAAGGACTGCCTAAATCTACTGCATGGTGGATGCTCCAGTAAACTAAGTAGCTTCAGATGATCAAACAGGAGGTATTCCAATCAAACACTGCATAGAGCTACAGTAGCAGACGCTGTTAATAGAGTGCTAACCTCTAGAGAACTGCTTTCAATTCTTAACTGAAACATGTGAACTGAGATGTGCCACTATATTTTTACAATTAGTTTGCTCTGTATCAAAGAATCAATACTCTAAACAACTGATTGTGTAAAACAATCGGCCTAGACAATCTAGGAAAATAGGACAATAAAACTGGATAGAGACATACAACAATGTGCTTAAGAAATCTAAATGGCCAAACAATGTTGGTGACTCAATTTGAAAAATATCTACATCATTGTATTAACTCCTGTAGTTGACAGGTTGGGGCTACAATCCTTTCTTGTGTTTTCTCAGAGAAAGATATCGTGTCCTGACATGTACACTAAAAAAATTCAGAACATAATCTCAGAATTTAGCAAAAACCTTTCCTCAACCGTATTCCTTTTTTTAGGTTCCAAAACGACCATATGAAGACTCACAGCGCTTTAGGAATAGTACAAATGGGGCCCTGTATGACAAAATATATTGCTCTGTTTTCAAGAACATTGTATGATCTCCACATGGAAAATAAAATTAACAATAATATACTTTATTTGATTTTAAATTTAATGTAGAAAGCTAAAATATCTCCAAGGAAAATCAAGTTATCAATCTTAGAAATCACCCTTTTTATATAAAGCAATCCCACACAAGCATAAAGCTGAGCCACTCCTACTTAGCATTTTCTCTTTCACTTTTATTGCACAGTTTGTTATATGATTCTTTTTCACACAAACATCTGCATTCTCAGCAGTTTGTTTATGCATTCACTCACAATGACTTCTGTTTGTTTATCAAAAATTCCTAAAGTTTCAACTTCTGAACCAAAAGTGAATAAGTTGTTGTTGAAGTGAATAAGAAGTTAATTCTGTGCACCTGTCCACCGGTATGTTCACAAAGAAATCCTCAATTAAAATACAACATTTTCTCTTTCTATGGCAAAACAGTACTGAGACAGTGAAGAGGAAAATGCTTGTTCTTCCAGCTGATACAAAGGAATAACAGTATTAATCTTTAGCTCAGGCTTGTTAAACAATTAAGAGTGGCTGTTATCAGCTTGCCTATCTGATCTACCAACAACACACAAAAACAAAAATGCATGCACACACATGCACACATTCACTCACATGCATGCATGTAAGGATACATCAACTCCTCAGAGTATCAGCATTACAGTGTATAGATCTATTGACAGAGTCATGCCATATCAATGACACCTTCAATCTTTACAGGCCCTTCTCCCTGAAAGCCTCTGTTGCGACACAATCATTACAAATTGATTGCAAAATAGCTAACAATCATGATTAAATCATTAAATTCTTGTCTGCGCTTCAGAGAATGGGAAGAAAATTAACTTCCCACCAACCTCATTTTTTTCCGAACACGAAATAATGATTTTCTGCCAGTCTAATTACAAAGCCAACATCTGATCAAGCCCGCATCCAGAGGGGATTATCACATGCGCCAGTATTAGACCTCATTACCAGCCTGAGTGCAGAATTATTACATCTTGTAATTGGATGGTGAGATTTATATACAGATCAGGCCGGTTTCTGTAAGATTGTAATTACAGGCTTCGTTGGTTAGCTACTTATCACTCAGCAGTGGAGTGCAGGAAATCGGCGCGTGGAAGAGCATTTCATTAACCCCTCACCCTGTCGGTGGGGGGGTGGGGGGTGCTGTACCTTCCATGTCTGTTTTAGGGACAACAGCATCAGGCTTACATCAAACAATTTATCACCCCGTCCTTTGCCCCATACCTGGTCAGAGAAGCCCGTACTTCACTGAAGCTCTTCAATGAACAATTATGGGAAATTTGTCTGACTAAACCACCCATTTTTCTTGTTGACTGAGCCCCATTTTCTCATTAACCAAGATCAGTGTGTAGAAAGTGCCCTAAACAGAGGTTTCATGAAGCACTTTGCTTCAAAATTGACTGGCTAGGGTTAACATGCTAAAAGCTCACTACACTCCAGGTGGGGAGGAGTGTGTATCTGTGTGTGCATATAGATATTTTTGTATCCACCCATTTGGCTTCACCCATGTATACAGCTAAGAGACCACAGTATCTTTCTCCTCTCTCTGTGGGCAAAGCCTGTTCTATTTGCCTTTAGCTCATGTAAATTATTGAACACACTTTCTCCCCTTTTTTCTTGAGGAGGCCCTTAATTAATGGACCGGGACGCTTGTTAAACACCTCACTTTCCATGGCACAAATCTGCCAAGTGTGATTAGACAGGACTAGCGTGCTCCAGTTCATCAGCGGAGCAAAGGAGTGAGATAGAGAGGCTTCTGCAGCCATCATCATCATTCCTCATCACAACTCAAGCAACGGCTGCTCTACTTACAAACAGGTCACTCAAGATAAACCAAAGTAAATCTGCTCTGACAATGTCAAGCTCTGACACCTTTTACATATGGTAATAAATTGAAAACGGGACTGAGGCAAATCTTGAGGCAAATGAAATGAAAAATGACAAAGAGGAAAAATGAAAAATGTGTGTAACATGAAGCTGATGGAACACAAGTCATCTGCTGTTCACAATCCTGCAACTCAGCAAAAAACGCCTTGATCCACACGTCAAGATGACACTGGCGAGGAAGAAAAGAAACCATCAGCACCTCTTCACAGTTAACACCCATGCAACTTACTTTCTCTCTGCATATCACAGAGCCCTCCCCTCTAACAATCAATACAGGCCTACATTTTATGAGACAAGGAGTTAACTTGTTCAATTATGCCACAGACAGGTCTATTCTTTTGTAACAAGTAATCTGGATAGTGAAATCAATACTGACAGGCTCACGGCACGCTAGCTAATTTCATATTACCTCCAGCCAATGGCAGAGCAGCTCATAATGGAGATGTAGTTCCACTTCATTATAAGAAAGGAGGGGGGATCAATACTAGCACAGACACACACACGTCCACGTTAACACACACATGCACACACAAGCAAAAAGGTCTGATTTTCCACACATAGACTAACACAAACACATACGGGCAAAGAGGGCAAACCTGCTACTTCAAAGCCCCCAAGGGGCTACACAGAGCTGTCTGATGCAGGGCAGATGGGCCGGGGGCGAGTGGATGGGGGTCCAGGGTCCAGGGTCATAACCCCCCCCCCCCCAACCAAAATAAATTACACTTCCAATCGTCAGCAAACATGTGCACACACACAGACACAAGTGCAAACGCATACATACTCCTCTTTTTCACACTGTCAAGCAATCATAAGGGAAATATTCACATTTTTACTCACTGATCTTCCTCTAAACGCACACACAAACACACATGCACACAATTAACACTTGACTTTTTCACAACAAGGTCATAATCTGATTCAGAGGATGACTACTGAGAGGGAAATGGAAAAAGAAAAAGGGAGAAAAAAATAAAAAAATAAGGGAGGATAACCTTCAGATGGCGGATCAAGTCTTTGACCTCTGCAGCTAATTACAAATTAAACTCCATATCTTCTTTTGTAAAAAAAAAAAAATATCTCCATTCTTTTTTCCCATTATTGTTATCACTCTGTAGGATTAGCTGGGGACTAAGGGGATGATGTTGTCTAAGCCGATGTCAACTGTACAATTACTCGACTCATCCATCCCTTTCCAAGAAAAATAAGACACTGTAGATTAAGATAAGCCATCTTGAGAAAGAATGGGGATGTAAAGCCTTTGACAATTACTAAGTACACATGGCACAGGGTAACGATTGCTCTTGGTAAACAAACTAAATACTCATTAGACTTAACTCTGACATTCCTTTTTTCATAACTTCCTATTATGCAATTTGGATTTATTGCACTCATTAATAATCTTTACCAGGTTAGGCTACAAACACCATGACAGCAGCATCATTTAGCTTTAGTAAAGGGCACCCGCAGAACGGACGGCTACGTGAGAACACATCTCAACTGCGTTAGGAAAGAACCCAATTAAACGCATTTTAATCTAAATATCCCTCAATATGCTTTATTGTTCTCCTTTAATTTCCTTGCCACTATTCCATATGGAGCTTCAGTTATCAAGCAGACAGGCTTTATGAGCCTGACAGTTGTGCAACAGTGGGGCTCATCAGTACTCAGCCATTAACAGGCTGGCAATGTCTCAGCAACAGGGGGCACAAGCCTGTAACAAATGCCTGGCGTTCGGTGGGAATGCAGTTAGGACTCAGCTATCCACTGGAGATATTCAACATTTATTAACAATTAGGTGTACACAGCATCCATCACATGCTGAAATGAGAGTTTGGCTGTATAAAGTTTTAATGTGTGGATCATTGTGAGGTTTCCCTTCTTGAGACCACTGGGGAATCTGTTAGTTGTTGTATATCAGTGTGGATTACAGATGTATAAATCATTGTTTGATACACTTGCTCTGCTGCTGCTGCACTGTTGCACAGTCTTTTAGTTCAGAAAATTGGCATTTCATTCTTTTTATGGCCATTTTGTCATTGCTAAGTAACTGTGTAGAGGATAGCTTCAGGACAGAATAGGAGAATTGGATATAAGCGCTATGTGTGTAAGCAAGGAATCTGGCAAGCTGTTTTATCATTTCATCATTTATTAGCTTAACTAGATTCACATTGTGGATATATTACAGATAAAAGTAATTTATGACTGGTCAAAACAAACATTCTCTAATTATATTTTACATAAATTGTGTTATGATATTAGAGATGAAATTCTGACAAGTTAAATTTGTTGGTCAGAATGTCACTTTTTTTTTTTTTTGAAGCAGAGGTAGGGCGGCTGTGGCTCAGGAGATAGATCGGGTCAATCCCCGGTTCCTCCAGGCTTAAAGTATCCTTGGGCAAGATACTGAACCCCACATGGTACAGGTAATGTGTTACAGGCTTGTGCCCCCTGTTGCTGGACATTGCCAGCCTGTTAACAGCTGAGTACTGATGAGCCCCAGTGTTGCACAACTCTGTGGCTGTTCCATCAGTGTATGACTGTGCGTATGAGTGTGATGAGTGAATGGGTGAATGTGGCAAGTATTGTAAAGCACGTCGAGTGGTAAATAAGACTAGAAAAGTGTTATTTATCATTTAGGTAACTTTCAGTTTGACAGACTGCCACCATCATTTACAGTAAATACTGAAAAATTGCCTTAAACTGAAGAAATCTGTAGTGATCTTGGTAATTTTACACATCATGTAACTGTCCTGTGAAAAGAAGCTGCAGGTGACTGAATGTGCTGTATATGTGAGGATTGCTCATTCTATTATCTACTTCTATTGGTATTATCTCCTGGCATAGGGAAAACTAATTGCAGATCAGGGTGATGAAGAGGCACGCACTGTTTTGCCCCAAAAAAACATTTTTACTGTAGGTGCAGCAAGGACAGGAAAACGACCTACATGATTTTGGTATTCACAGCTGTATTTTCACTTGTCTGAAAGACAATTCAAGATACCAATAAATGAGGAGATTAATTTCCTCACATATACAGCACATTCAGTCACCTGCAGCTTCTTTTCACAGGACAGTTACATGACGTGTAAAATTACCAAGATCAGGTTTTTACAACAAGAACACAGAAAAGTCAAGAAATAACTTAGATGACGGCAACTCCCATCAGCTGCCTTGAGTCACAACAGCTCTGCAAACTGTATCCTGAATCGTCACACAATGTGCAAAACCATCATAGCACTGTTGTGACTTCAGATGGCTTGCTGGCTCTGGATACTTCACTGTGAATACAACACTCATATCTAGCTTTAGATGTGACTGTGGCTCTATGTTTGTGTTAATTTACAATATCTCTGGTTCAAGAGGTAAAATCACTGAGTTGACTGAACAGTGTACTAAACTGGATGCCTGTGCGTGACATATACAGAGTCATCTGGTTCTGACGGTCAGTAGCAGCAAGGGATAGACTGTATTTTTTAAATACACATAACAAAGGCAGCATTGCAAGTGGTACAGGTCTTATATTATTCTTGCTGTTTTGTAAATATAATAATTTGATGTTTGAATCATGTCATATTCTTTTTTACATTGGAAGGAAAAAAAATGATTGCGAATTGTCAGCAAGCTTTAAAGAAAAACATTTTGGCCATATCAATAACGCTACCAGGAGGGCATAATGCACGTGGAGATTGAAACTGCATTCCCCCCGGGACCCTAACCCTTTCACAGGTACCCCATCCCACCAGGTGGAGTCACTGATGCAACAACTTGGACATGATCCTTCACCCCCTTCCCATCTGCAAACACTGACAACCGGGCACACACTCAAACCATAAAGCACCACTGCCCAGAAGTGAACCTGGACCTCCTGAGGTACTGGATTTTTTTGCATCTTTGCTACTGGAGTGCCCCCATTTCTCCTTTTTTAAACACAAAATCAAACCCTAGAGCTAAGAGAACAAAGGCTGCTTCAAGTTTACCATCTAAAATATTGGCATGCTTTAATTAAAGTATGTAATAATCTGTAAATGTTTAAATCACCTCTTAGGTTATGAGCAATCCTCAGGCCAATTAGATAAATACAATAGAGTAAATAAATACTCTATAAATATAGAGTAGAAGAAATTAATGCAGACAACAAATCTACAAATTGCAAAACAGAGTGAATCACCTTTCACAGGATTATGTGCATACAAGTGAGACGGACGCTGAGAAACAGAGACAGGCGGAGCAAGAGTTGAGAGATTGAAGATTCCGACTCACTCTTGCCCATTTTCACCTCCCATTATCTGATTAGCCTCCCATTTCTTCCCCATCAGTGCAGTGACCTGGATTTCGGTGGGATAGTGATGGTCAGCCAGGGCGGGGTCTACTGAGTGGGGCTAAACCATTTGAGGGTAGCGGAACCATAAATCAGCAGCAGCGGGAGAGAAGAGTGCAGGGGATTTATAAAGATGTTGTGCTCGGCCAGCCCACTTGTGGACACTGTGATGAATTCACAAGCACATTGCCAAGGCAAACTACTTCATTATACCATGGCCCAGTGGTCATTAATCTCCCTGGGAGGCCAGCATCCTGGGGGATCGCCAGACCAGAGAATTTATTCAGGCCTGGAGGTACCCATTTCATTAGCCATTCAATCTGTTCAGTCCCCCTCCCTCTCTCTGTCTCTACTTGCCATCACCATAGTTTATATTATCTAATAAATAGTAGCTCCGTTTCACTCTTTTTATTCTGTGTGTTGTCTTTTGTATAACAAATTACACATTCACACAACTTCCACCCAGATGTTGATTGCATTCAGATGCTGGTATTTTTTACAGGTATGCTGGATTGCATTAACAGAGGCTATGCTTTGCATAACCACACGTTTATGTGCTAATGTATCATATCTGATTTGTTTGTGTATTTCTAATTTCCAATGTAAATTGTAAAAAGGAATAGCTGCATTTGTGTAGTTGCACTGAGGGTCCACCACTGCAAGTTCAGGTGCAACAGACAACCTCCCAGCCCTTAAGACGAGGAGGTGAGGCAGAGTGGAGACAGGGGGGAGATTCCCAGAGGTACACTCTCAGCTGCTGGCTACTTCAGTCCTGTAATGGTGTCATTACTGGGGGCAAGTGCTGCTGGTCCAACATGTTATGGGAGGGAAAACATCCAGTGATTACTTATTAATGCCGGGACTTCTTATTCCACACACATATAGAGAAAACAAATATGCTATCCCCTCTGTCTATTACTGTGATCAAACAGATGCACCTGGACACAGAAAAACAGACACAACAGTGTGTTCACACTCTCACACACACACACACACACGCACACGCACACGCACACGCGCACGCGCAGACGCAGACACACACACACACACACACACACACACACACACACACACACACACACACACACACACACACACACACACACACACACACACACACACACTTCAAGGTGAATCAGGGATGCCTGTGACATTGTGAATGGTAGACAATATCGATATTTATCTTCAGCCGGTGCTTACTTAACAAGTGAGGTTAGTTAGAGTGGCATTATGTGGAATTGCCAATTGGTAACACTGTGTCAGACACGACTGCGAACACAAACACTTTTGCATATAAATCTTGTCTGACACGCAGACATACACTGTCTCGCTATCTCTCACACACAGCCCAGGAAACATTCAAATTACATACATCACAGTGAATTCCTCCGATATTGTGAGGTCTGTAATACTATCATGTCGGCCAAGCACACCAGCACCCTCAGTCTTTTATCATGTAATCAGACCTTGAATCTAAAATTGTAGGAAAGTCTTCATCTTACTACCTTCCCTGATGGATTTAACCATATATATATGAGGAATAATTTCATCAACCATGCTATGTCCCTGTAGACCCCTTCCACTTTAAACACTTAACGGGCTAAATAAATAATGACGGCTTGTGCACTGTGTGAGTGTTAATGTTAACGGCACCAGTCACTAGCCCCGGGTCCCACAGCAGCAGGAGTCCTTAAAGCGAATAATTTGCTTCCGCTAAGGCCGCCACACTGTAGCCATTTGCCAAGCAGATTATGGGCCTTTAAGTAGCAGCCAGGCCTGAAATGTGACTCTAGGGCTCACGGGCTGCCGTGGAGGAGGAGGCAAGACTCCATAGAGAGAAACAGTAGGACAGGGACAGAGAGGGATGGATGACTGACAGTAGCGAGGTAAATCTATAAATACGAAGGGAAGAGAGAGATGGAAGGAGGGATGAGGTAGTAGGGGTGCTTACAGAGATAAACACAGCAACATAAAGCAAGCTGCCTATCTAGTGTGCTTAATGGAACAGGTATAGAAAGCTAACAAAAAAATTAAAGATCAATAATGCATAATTTAAATAACTACTAGGATTCAAGGTAAACAAGACCACTAATTGTTAAGTGTTTAATTTCTGTGTTAAACAATATTGTTTTGAATTTTCCCTAATACTCTGATAAGGCCAATCATTTGTTTCTAGGGAAGCTTTAAAAAGAAACAAGACACTGACGGTGGACAAGGTTGGAATGACATCAGTCATCCCTCAGTTCCATACCTGCTGGTGTTCTGAGCAGCTGTTAACCACAAATTGTGATAAGTGTTCAATGTGTTCCACAAGCAACCTTGATCAGAATCTGTGATGTGGACCCAGCACAAGCAACAGGAATGACACAGTAAGAGATATTGCTTGCTTGGAAGACATGTTGCAGGTTTGAGTTCGTCCAAACAGAAGTAAGCACCTGTTGCTTGCACCTCTCTCCCATAACCAATTTGCTATGGCTCCTTCCTTGTTTACCGTTCAACCCTTAACAAGACAAAACACAAAGAATTTCACAAACTTTATGACATGCATTTGAGTGGGACAAATTCACATCCTAGTACTAGGTGCATTAAATATAGATTAATAAATCTGAAATATTTGTAAAAATAGGTTATCAAGAAGTCTTAAAAAAATAAGTATACATGACTTTGAATATGTATCCAGTACTGTGGTTTACACATTACTCATTCTTCACTCCACTCAACATCATCGTCTCTTGCTCCCCCCTGTTCTTTGTGTATTTACTACCTCACCAATATCTCTATCCAGTATTGATACAAATTCAAAACATCTGCATTATAACAGAATTAGACCAAAAAATGTCTAATTCATTAACAGCACAAACAGTTTATTGAGACACTCAACAGTTTAAGTCCCTAAGTGTGTGTGGGTGTGCTGTCATCTGTGTGTGATAATGTCCATTCAGAGCATTCATACTGGGTTTGCAGCTTAGGATGTTAATCCCATTAAGATATGAGGCTTTAATTCAAACAGCTTTCCTTTCGAAAAATAATCAATGACATCTTTCTCTAAACATTTTCTGCTTGTTTTCGTTTGTAAGCCCAGCACGTTCACACTGATCTTTACATCCAAAATTTCACACACAAGCAGCGCCAGACCCCAGTAAAACCCTGGAGAAAGGAAGCAGACACCATCAGTTGATCTACAGTGCCATCTCCTCACTGAAGAGAGGACAGAAACATCAAATCCCCCTGAAATGACATCTGAACATCAATACATGGTCCACGCCCCTCCAGTGTGACAGTAAAAGCCGTATTGATTTCCACCCAGATTAAGGATACTGCTGGGAGCAATTTAAACATACAAGCTGAAGTGTCCCAGCCCAATCATGAGTGATGTCTTTCACCGTGTATAATCACACCGACGCCACGCAGTTTTGAGGAGCAGGAGTCTGGATCATGGAAATTCAAAAGACTGGAAATACCTCAGATAGATAGATAGATACCGAGAGGGAAATTTCAAGAATCTAGATAGATAGATAGATAGATTTTATTCTTTTTTTCTTTCTTTCTGTCACTACAAATATCTTACAGGTTTTTTGACAGTTAGCTTAAGTAAGTTAATTCTTAAGCTATATAAAATAATATATATTAATTTAGGGATACTGTTTATGACATTTTTAGATTAAATGTTTGACCAGTTCTTCAAAAACAGATTACTGACTGTTTTTTCTCTTTACCTTTGTCAACATTTGAAGCCACAGACACAGATAGCTAGCTTATTAAGGCACAGGCTAGCTTGCTACACCTAGCTAGCTTGCTACATATTGCTAGACCTAGTAAGCTAGAAAGCTAAAAACACCTGTTCCTGTAGCTGGTAATTAGGTAAGATCGTTTTGTTGGTGAATTAGCTAAATAAATAATATCACCATTGAAGATACCAGCTGAAAAAGTTGTCATTTTGTGGTGAAATGCCTACTTACTTAAGTTATAGGCACACGGGCCGGCCCTGCAGCTTCTTCGTTGCACAGAGAGGTCAATAAAACGTCAAACGCTGCGCGTGCGTGCATTACGTTGTCCAGGTGGGAGGAGTTACATTCACCTTCCGCATGATCCGCTTTTCCAAATATTGACGGGTGGCAGTCACTCCTTAAGGTACACTGTGTTCATTGTTGCTGTCTGCAGGAGTGTGCCCAGTTTCTCTCAAGTAACTGAATAATTAATATTAGCTCAATCTCAGAAACAAAAAATATAAAGAGGCAGAATGAAGTTAAACAAGTGTTAGAGATAACAAAATAACTAAACTATACAGGTTATCATTTATTTTAGGTTGTAACCAACATGTACTCACGTCAATCTCTTATTGTGTATGTGCATTGTGTATTGGTAAATACAGTACCTACATTGTGTATTACAATAAAACTTTTTGCGTCTGTAGTGCACTTTCACAACTAATGGGTAGATGGTATTCCGTTAGCTGTTGAATATAAATTAAAGTCTTAGTTTTTCTTAGGCAAAAACCTTAAAGCAAAGGGATTTGAGAGGGAAGCTAGACAAAAAGTGTCCAGGGAACAACCGCAGATTTATTAGTATTTATCATAAAAAGGTAGGCCTATGTATTCATTTTATCATACTTTATAAATATATACTTATTTTATTTTCATAATTTACAAGTGATTCCTCAAGACAATAAATTGCATATTAATAGCCAGACTAACGCATTGTACTCTAACCAGCTTGTGTCACTTTCTGCCTTTGAGTTTGTTTCTAGCAACATCTTAACCATCATTTATGACCCTAATAGTTGCACTACCAAGACAGATGCGCACAGGCACCTACAGATGTGAAAATAAATACATGCGCACATACACACCCATTCAGGCCATCCAGATTTTCCTTCCCCCAGCTGTGCGGCAGTGCTGAGGCCATGGATCCTGATGGCACTGATGATGCTTCATGCAGCCCTCAGGCCTCTGAAGGTTAACTCCCTGACCTCCGCAGTCTCCTGGCTGAGGGCTGCTGTGATAGATATGCCTGCTCATAGATAGAGAAGCTGTTTTATATAGTTCAACAGACAGAGCACACAGCACTGTAACCAAGCCATTGTTAGACATTTCATAATGGATGGAACTCAATATTTCTCTACTCGCAGCACATGTTCAGCTCAGTGTGAGGAGCACCATGCTGGTCATGTGACCCTCATCAGTGTTTTAGCTGTCACTTGAGATTCGCCCGCATACAGTTCGTAACACCTGTACAATATAATCCAGGCTAATATTTATTGCAGAGGTATTGATTGAATTTGTTTTAGTTTCTCTGGCACATGCATGTACTTAATACAATATGTGCATTTCTGTGTATGTGTGATATAGATTATTGAATGATATATGATATATATTATAAACTGAAACAAATGATTACACATATTTTACTTTAATTAATTGTATTTTTCTTTGCCATTTAATTCATGAATTTCCCCTAAGGGATAAATAAAGTATCTATCTATCTATCTATCTATCTATCTATCTATCTATCTATCTATCTGTACACAAAAGCATTGCCCATCATGGACATCCTACTGCATCTACCTTAATACCCTTACATAATAAACATTAAAGTGTACAGTGTAACTGAAATTAGTTCATTAGATTATTTAAGTGCACATGTAACTCAAGCATATAGTAGGTTTGGGTTGTGTTTGCATGGCCTTCGATCAACAGTGTTTCCATCTGTAGAGGGCCCATCCCTTCTGTACACACAGTCTGCTTGGCATCTTTGAACAACATACAGAGTGGGGAAAACAACTAGATGAATTTGTAAAGGTGGTGGAGTAGGGAGGTGGAGGAAAACAATGGGGGATAAGGAAGAGGGCACAAAGCTAGAAAGAGGTATGAAACATAGTTTTAAGATGAAAGACTGTGAGAAAAACAGAGAGGAACAATGTTTTCGGCCAAAACGAAACAATATCATATTCAGTCTTGCAGAACAATCAAAGCCTGGGTGAGACCTGAACATGCATGCACTTGAACTTGGCTAAATGTTGCTCTTGAACATGTGATAGGTGCCGGGAAAAACAAGCCATTAGAGCCAGTTCAGGTAAACAAAATAGGACTCCAGCAGGAACAAGCAACATTGAAGGGTTGGGGGGTAGGTTGGTATCTTTGAAGTGGCTTGGAGTATTCCCCTGACACTACTGAGATATTTATTTGAATAATGTGCAGATTCACACCCGAGTGAGCAGAGATCTGTACGGTGGGTGGGAAGATGACAGGGTTTAATTTCCAACTCTACTGAGAGGAGCAGTGAGAGTGAGGGAGGGAGAGAGAGGAAAGAGAGACAAGGGCATTAAAGAGAGAGAGAGAGACAGAGGGGGAGATAAATAAAGAGCTAGATATGGGATGAGGAAGGCAGATCGAGGTATATCGGATTCCCTAAAAACATTTTGACATTTTAAACCTAAGGCAGTTTGCAGGCAGTAAATAAAAGGAAGGGAATCAATAGCAGTCAGTGATAAGGGGATAAAGCAGCTAAATATGAAATACAGCCTAACAAAATGGTATGGATTTCCAATGGGGCCACGTGACACAAGCTGCTTTGAAATGCAAATAGTAACTTATGCACATTGTCCTTCTCAGGCCTGGCCACCTATTGATCGGCTAAAACAAATTCTATTGATCATTGAATATTTAATGGTGATAATTAAATCTCTCATGGAGGTACTTACACCCATTTCCAGTTTTCATCGCCTTACTCAGGAGACCTGCCTTTGACTCACTGAAGCTCTAGGACTGCTCAGTGAAGAATAGCGTACAGCTAATTGCAACAGAAGTAGATATTGAGTTCATGCTGAGAATATTGTACAAGCTTTTTCCTGTCAACCTGTGTGTTCCTCACAGGGGAAGAGACATGTCTGCTAAAAATGTAAAGTGAAAATCACATTGTACCGTTGTAATTGAGTCGGCCAATTATCAGCAAATGGTGTAAAAATGTTTCTACCTATGTAACATTTCAGTGAATTAATGCTCTACAAATTATGTATTTATGGCTAAAACTCCTTGGTGGCTGTGGGAGAAAAGAATAAAGCACACATGATGAACACATGAAGTAACTTGGGGATGGGAAAGCAATGACTAGACTAGTCTGACTGAAAACATCAGCAGCACTGTACATGTATCAACTCTTATAACACTTACAAGCCACTAACTGAAGTGCCCCTTCAACCCCAACATACTGTATAGATCTTTTTTTTCATTTTTGATATAGTGATCTTTGAACTGTCATTGCTGAGCGTTGGCCTTTTTGCTTTTCTTTTTTTTTTTCTGTTTTTCAGTCAAATTTGTATTCCAATATTCAACCATTTATCCATTGCTTTTTGCTATCTATTTCAAATTTCAAATGTCATAACTGGTGTTAGCGGTTGGTTCAGTCAACTTAAAGTAGCTGACAGTTTATTAGTTAATGTGACAATAAATATACTAAAGATCAACCTGACAACAATTCCAAATCCCATGTGTATCCACACAAAAATGTCAATATTAGTAGAATTTAATTTCTTCTCAAGTTAACTAAGATAATCTACAAACGTTCCATGTTTGTGGGAACAACTGTTTTAGCTTGCCTGTTTTAGTGCCAAGAAAGGCGCCTTTAAATAAAATGTATTATTATTATTATTATTATTTAAAAGTATAACAATTCACTTTTCAAAATTAAAATGTCTAAAAATGACTAGACCTGTGTTTAATATTTTGTAGAGTTCTGTATGACATAATCCCAAAATTTTCCAGTAACTTTCAAACCTAGCGAATGAGTAATTTGAATCAAGGTAACAGTGCGTTTCATTTGGTCGTCTGTCACTTGGTCATTTTCAACTATGTATTTTAACTGGATGAAGGATTTTAATCATCAAACGTCTGGATCTTAAATTTACAGAGAAACAAGCCAAACAAATATGCTCTTGGCCCCTCCAAGAGGAGTCGAGCAGCGTCAGGGAAACACTGATTCTTAAAGTGAAACCGTTTTATTCTATATCTTTGGTCTGTTTGTTATGGAGAGGAGGACACCTTGGTGGATGATTCGGGTACCGGTAAAAACCTCCTGAACGACTGACACTGAGGGAATCCTAACTGGAAGAAGCTGACTGATGTGATAGCAATGGTGGTGAAGATGACAACTCCTATGATCCCATGCTACTTCATAAAGTCACCAAATGCCATCTTTTGTTATTGTTTTGATTGAAAGATGACAGAAGTTACATACTGTGCGTTTACATTCAGTCATACAAATTACAAATTAGTTATTATTTTGGAATAAATATTAGAGCTTGTTGCTGTGGGAGAAACCTGTATATGTGCCATTTGTGCCTTCAGCTTTTGTACCCAAAGTGACTAGAATGTAATGATGCAAAATTACCAAAGTCAATATTTTACAAAACCAATTTATTTATCTACATATAAAAACTGTAAAACACATAACTTGAGGCAACACCTGGGGCCCATTATGTACCTGCTGTGGTACATTTGTGCCATACAACAGTGCACGTCTTCTACCTCTATTTTCTACGGTGTGTTATGATTTTAGAAGCAGTTACAGTATAAAATGGAACTACTATATTTCCTCTCCAACAAATACTGACAGGAAGCAGTGACTCAATATTCCTGTGAGGTTGACAGGTGTGGAACGTTAGCTGGAAATCTATCAATAATTAAACCCTCTGTGTACCTAATCATCATTTTTACAGAGCACCTGTAAAACTCAGTGTATTTGATCAGGCCTCTCAATTCCAAAAATAGTGTTGATTCTTGACAATGCTCCATATCCCACTACAGTATGACTACCAAGCATACCTGGCTACATATGGCTGCAGATGCTGTGCGGATGTGCTTGGCAGATGAATAAACGGATACTTGGGAAGAAATATGTTAAAACCCCTTACTGCCTCTGTAGTTTCCTTAACAGAAGACATGATACAATGTGTAAAGTTCCATCCCAGATAAATCTCTGTAACAGATGTATAGACATACAATTGTTAAAGGTCTGCTCATCTGACTGTGGGTTTGACAGCAAACAGGTATAATACCCAAAATGTTAGGTTCTTGCTTTCAGCTCTCAGGAGCTACTTCCCTCCTCTCTTCAGGTGCCATAATCTAAAAATGTCCTTACACTGATAGGGCAAAAACGTGAGGCAAGACAAATCTCCTTAATCGACTGACATAATTTATGACATTAAGAGACTGGCAAACAGGAAAAGGTTGCTGTCAGGATAGTATTAGAGGGCGACTCTCACTGCTTGGGCCAGTGTTAAACAAAGTGCCAATCAATAGCCCTTTTATTAGTGACCGCAATCAATGTACCGGTGACTGAGTGAGCCAATTAACGCTATCGACCGCCTAGACAGAAGAAAGAGAAGAAGAGAAGGGGACGGGGGCGTAGGAGAGAGATAGAAAAGAAAATACGGGATACGATAGCAGAGGATGAGCTGCGGTGTCTTCCTTAGGTTTTGTTTTCCTTCTCATCTGTAGGGAGGGGGCGTCTGTGGAGTGAGAGGACCAGATTCCCACCAAGCGAGAGGCCCCAGGGGTCTGCTGCTGAGGACACCCTGACAGAAAGCAGAGGCCGCCTATCTCCCAGGAGGAAGTGAGTGTGTGTGTGTGTGTGTGTGTGTGTGTGTGTGTGTGTAGCAGTGGTGGGGGGGTGGAGCTCAGGGGAAGCTGCCGCCCACCCCACACACACCCGCATTCGTGCACATCATCTACTAGTGCTGGGGGTGAGCTGCACTGGGAACACAGCACCACTCCTCTTCTCACCACTGGTTCTGAATAGTAATGAGGTCACAGGGCTGTAAGGTCTCTGTGCATGCTCAACTCCACCTTTCTCCCCAAGTGGCTGACCGGTGTGTGTCTGTGTGTGTGTTTGTGTGCCTGTGTATAAGAGATAACCTCAGCTTGGGGTCATACATTACATAATTTCCTGACGACTCTTAAAACTGCATGTGACATTTAATGTCAGCTGGAAATGTTGGATTTGTCTGAGCTTTCCACTGTTGATAAGGAACTATTTAAAACAATGTTCTCATGATTGCAATGTGTGACTGCAGTGTTGCTTTCATGTGAAAATCATGTATCTCTAAAACATCAGCTTTTCACAAGCTAAGAAAAACAGATCTGTCATCAGCTTTTTGAGGATGGATATTTCTAAATATGTGGAGATACATATGTATATGTGAATGAATTTCCCAGTTGTGGGATTAATAAAGTTAATCTAATCTAATATAATCTAATCTGTATGTATACATAAACATATATGTATGATTGAAAAACTGTTGCACTGTCACATTTTGAAAAACAAATCGATCAGTGGGACGGATCTGTAAAGGTCTCTAAATATGCCATAGTTAGTATAAAAGGATAATTTTCTGCTGTCCATGGTAGCATATGCAACATTTCTTCTAAAGTTTGTACATACATAGAAACATAATGATGAATATCATGCACAAGATGCTAATACTACAGGGAATAAATTATTCTCTAATTTCTTACTTCTTTCTTCTCTAGTAAATGAATGTATTTCAATATTCACTTCTGTCACTACATTTGATAGCTATACCTTCAATCATATCTACAGAATAATACACATCATACCAAAGCTCAAGTGTTACTATAACAATTTCTGCAGGTCATACGGTCTGAAGTAAGAGATCGCCCCCACCCCTCCAGTATTTGTGTTTGGGTGTCCTGTTTCCAAAGAGAAAGAGGTCAGCAGGACATCTGCTTCATGTCAGCTGGCAGTGTAGCACTTGGTTTAGGGGTTATCGGGCTCCTTCTATCAGTCTGTGTTCGGAACACGGACCTCTCCTTCCTAAGGGAAACCCTCCGAACCAGGGTGCCGACAGCTTGAGGAGGTGCTACGGAGAGAAATGAGAGGAAGAACTGGAGGGAGGTGGAAGGAAGAGGATGGGGATGGAGGATGTGTAGGGGAAAGACTGAGGGAAATGACAACGTGCGTGAAGTGATAAGCCCCTGGCAAGGACTCCCTCACCCTGAGGGAGGACTGGGGGCTACAAGACTTCAGCCTCAGTGCTCCGTCCTACCACTGTCCCTGATGACCCTTTCCAGTCAGGGGAACATTGTGAACATTGCCAAGGCTGTAGAAAATACATACATGCAATACCTGACTAAAATGTACTTTATATGGGATACTGTTTTTGTGAAATTTTCGTTAAATTTTACAGGTACAAGTGAAATTACGAATCTGAAAAGTCACTTTAAAAATTTAAATCAAGTAAAAAATTTAAAAGGTAGGCAAAAAAGAAGAAGAAGAAGAAAAAAATTACCTAGTGAGGCCATAGCTGGCCAAACAGGAATGGGACCAACATCAGGGAAAACTAGGGTCAACATTGGTTGATAACAATATTACGTTTTATAAATAGATAAAAAATCATTTTAGGTGAACTACAATTATGCATAACCGGACCTATCTCCACACTGTAGCACTGTGCAAGTGCCAGAGATTCAAACATAGTCTATAGTCTCAAATATAGTTTATAGTTAGCTCATCGATCAACATGATGCTGGTCAATCATGTTCAGTCTCGTCTGTGACAAGTCAGTGTTTTGGTGAGGATAGGGAGATCATTAATATCAGTGGTTTTCTCAATGTTACATATAGTAACCTTTAATTCTGATGCAATATTTTGGAGCAACAAGTATTGAAATGTCCCATATTCTACACTTTCTCGTCTTTATTTTAAGTATATTAAGTTTATATCCATAAGAAGTTTTAAGTATCAAAAAACATCTGAATGTAGTTTTACATGTCTCTCATGCCTCTCTCTGGAGGTCTAGCAAGAACAGGGCATTTTGTGTTGGTCAGCCAATCAGAAGAGAGGCGCAGAGCCTCATGGCTTGACAATGCAAATGGTTCATTCACATTTTCGACTAGAAATAGATGTATGCAAAATGTAAAATGTATTTTGAAGCATATGTATAGCATTGCAAATGTCACGTGGTCAATTTTAATTGTTCCCCTGAAGGTCTTTATGCACTCCTACATATTTAAGCTTAGAAACACATGTGCTCCTTGGGGGGAAAAAAAGTAAGCATCAATCCTAGAGCCTCTTTTCTGATTGGCTGACTGTTTCCTGAGTCATTCATGTACAGACCAACCACAGGAAATGGACTGCAGCCTACTGCTGTAGCTTGGTAAAACCCACCAGGAAATACAAAGGCGATGGTCAGTAACCCATTAGTCGAACAGATGGTGAAATTTAGTCTCTGGATTTGGTGTGGAGCTGTACACCTGGTTGGGCCTGGTTCTGGTGTAAATCCTTGGGTTCATCTGGCATATCGAGGTGACTGTCCACAGTGTTGCAGCGTCCAGGTCCAGGAGTGGTGCAGAGCACTGTCCCTGACTCCAGCTCTCTCTCCTCAGGTGCAAGACCCTCTGGGTGAACCAGTACAGGGCTCGTGTGCATTGAGGAGCTGTTGACAAAGGAATGTAGTGCTTTTTAATCTGCTGTTATGAAACGTAAACATTATTACATTTGTTCCCTTCTAAAGCAAAAAAAAACCAAATTTTTTAAAATTGTACCCATCATTGTTGTGCTGTCTCGCTCAGATTTATTTTTCTTCTAACTATTTTCTTCTAAAAATGGAACATGTATTAACAACCACACCACAGTCTGTATACATTTCAACAGTAAATCCCCTGAAATCACGGCATGTCAGACTTTTGAGTATCTGTTGGTAGCAGAGATATCTACTCCTTCTGGATTTGTGCTAACACAGGTGACTTTATCAGAGCGTGTCAGCCAAGGTTTGGGGAAAACAGGTGAACGCACAGCGAGAGAAAATATACTGTAGTCTACATGTCTCCTGTATGTAAGGCAGGAAAGGTGCCCATCTCATGATATACACCTCACCTGCTGTAGTGCTTCTATAGATTGTAAGCATGCAAAGGTCAAAACAGGCTTAGCAGAGAGTGCTGAGGGAGAGAGCACGAGAGAGAGCCGGATGTAAATGCAGTCAGGCTCATCCCGAAGATAAACACTTCATCTAGAGTATAATAGTGGGATGCTACAGTGCTCGCCAAGATTAAACTTACACAAGATAGGTCAGGTGAAGCTGAGGACTGAAAGAGCAGAACAGAAAAGAGAGACAGAAATAAAAGTAAAAGGGATAGAGAGAAAGGGAGGGAAAGGCAGAGGAGCGTATGTGAATGCAGCCGGGCTCCAGCCTGTGAGGATACCGCCAGCAGTTTGTGATGAGGGAGCTTCAGATGAAGCAGAGCGAAGCAAGCCCTAAAGCCGGGGCTAAGTGAGCAGATTAGAGGACCACACAGTAGTATCACTCCTCTACTGCATTTGCTCTCTCACTGGCAAAGGTCAAGCACATACTACATCCACATAGTCTACAGTGTATACACACACACACACACACACACACACACACACACACACCACACACACACACACACACACACACACACATATAAAGCACAATAACCACACATACAGACTTACAAGGCAGAGACAAAGTTAATGAAGCTAACAGCAACATCAATTTGAGTCTGCAGAGCTTGTGGTTTGATCTGATGGAACACAGAAGGTGACAAGATGAACTGTCAAGTAAAAGCTGCTTTCTGCTCCTGCGGCTGCGTTTTATTTGCTTATGTTATCCGTTCTTTTTCTAGCAGGAAAAATGTCAGGGGTACAATTGCTGACCGCTTTCAGGATTTTGTGCCGGAGTGCCCCGCTGGGAAAATGACAACTTTAAACCATCACTACAACCTTCCCTTGCCCAAATGTATACGTCACACTGAAACTGTAAATGCGCATCACAAGCCAGTGTGAGTCCGTGCACTCTGCCAAGATGTTTTTTGTGGAATAAAATGCCACTATATATTGTACTGCTATTTAAGAAGTTAGCAAAGACTGCAGGTTTTTGTTGTTTATGAAGCCCATCAGAGTGATGAGTCTGTAGGTCAATAGATAATCTAATAACCTGCCTGCACATGTAATTTTCCAGCCAGGTATATTAGCTAGATAGCAGTGGAGTACTCTCTGGCCACTAATGCTGGTAGATGGTAAACAATAGTCACAATCCTCCAGTTATACTTCGTACATCACATCAATATATGAATCATCTTAATCCATGTCCCCTCTGATAGTCAGAGCTGAGGAGCAGCTTGTCCCGTCAGTCTGTGAAATTATAACGTTAGCTAAAGCTTACATAGGGGAGACTAAGAGCTGGCACCAGGATCAATTTAGATCATGTCTCATATCCTCAGCTCTCAGACATGATTTACCTGCAGTCTGTTATTGCTGTCATACCAACAGCCATCACTAAATACAATGCAACTTTTAAATGTAATAAGTAGAATGATGTAGAAAAAGTTTGGTACCCTAGGTTAGTTATTAGCACTGAATGTGAACTACAGTAAACTGGACTGTTTTTTTCTAGATAGAGATACACTTTCAAGTTCTTTGAAGTTGGCTTCAAGTAAAATACTGATCAAATATCCATCAGACGCTCAGTGGAGGTCTGATGAAAGGCAGTGCGTTCTCACTCTATTTCATATTGGTTTATCAAAAACTAAATTTCTTATATCTCTGAAATAATATGTACAATATCAATTATTGTATTATTCTAATATTATTAGTATAGCACTCAGTGGGTGTCCAGTTTTCGCAGTAGTGATTATTGTTTCCCTGATGGAGCAGTGACCCTTTATAAAAATACTAATGGCACTATTTGACCCTATCGTAGACAAGCCTGGCTCAGACACTGACTCTGTGAAACAAGGCTTCATCTACAACCACCTTCATTGTATTATAATATTTTATTATTACACTGCGAGCTTTTAGGATAACTTCTATTCTCTGCTGACTTGTGACTACACTCAGGTGCAGCAAATGTTTTCCTTTTGTTACATATCTAATGTGTGTACTTTAATATAAAAAGAACTAAAGCAAATAGATATTATGAGTGTTATTATTTGTTCTCATTTTTGCCGCTCCTAGGTAAAACACTCACTCTACTTTGTCACTGATGTGCACTTCAATCTCTGTGTGTTTTTTCCCCTATTTAGCCTAAAGGTAACACCGTATATTTACTCTCAACACCTTGGGGTGACACTGCTGTGCTTGCCGCTTGGAATTTAAGCCGTGCTCCCTACCAAAGAGCTGTTTTACAGCCCCCTCAGACGCCGCCTGTGTCGATTTGTTTTCCCACAAGCAATGTAAACAGAACACTTGTTGAAGGACCCTCATTCACCATATATTTAAAGGAAATGCTATTACCCCCACCCTCCCCTCATGCACCACTTTTCTCTCCATATTTTATCGTCCTCAGAATAAATATCCTTGAGATAAATAGAAGGCACGTTTACATTCTCGATATCTCAACCTCAAAAATGGAAAACATCTTGAACTGAGCAGGGAAAGAGGATCCAAAAAGGAGCCAAGTTTTATTTCAAGGATACTGGCCCCTTATTGAGAGGCATCCGCGTTACTCTGGTGCAGGGGGACCTTGGGGAGACCCGATCCAGTTCCCTCGCTTTCTCCAAAGCAAGCTCGACAATCTGCAAATCAGAAATTAGCCTCAACAAGCCAAAGTTGAAACAAAAGTGTGTTTTTTTTCTGTAATCTGATGATGTATTGGCCATGAGGCCAAGGTCAGGGTTCACTCAGCAACCATGTACCAAGCTCGTTTACATTAACCAGTAAAAAGGCTAATCAGAGGTATATGATTTCACCTACTCTACAGTTAACCAGACCTTTTGATGTTGGCAACCATGTAACATCTGCTTTTAAGTTGGTCGGATTGAGGAGGAAAAAAAAAAAAGAAAAAAAACTTCTCAGGCCTGCTGATAGAGCTTGAGTTGAGAAAAAGAAAAATGAAAGGGAAATGAAATAACCATGTCTGAGTGGAAATCCAACTGATGAGCCAGAAATTTTAGGAAGCAAAAAGCACAGCATCATTTTGGACACAGGAGTTTATTTGTGTAAGTAAGATCTTTCTGCCTCAACGAATAGATAGGACTTATTTTCTTCATTTCACATATAACCTTAAGACTGAAACACAATTACTGTTCTTTTTTAAATAGGACAATTTGTCAATTTCACTAACTTGTTTCATATTGCATTACTCTGGTTTCTGAGTTTGGCGAACCGGAGTGTATGTGTGTGTGTTTGTGTTGAGACCAAACCCATCAATGGGTAAAGAAAAAGTAGAAATGTCAGCTTTTTGTCCGTGGACTGCAAAATATACCATCATTAGCTCTGCAGCCGGACACGAAGTGGCTGCAGAAGAGCTGGAGACAAAGACAAATGTTGCAGCAACAAAAAAAATTTGTGCATCTGGATTTCGTTGGGAGTCGACCATGGAGGGACCTCCACTGGCTAAGCAGCAAATGAAGAACAGAGGGCCCAAACGATTGAACTGTCATTGGTAGAACTGCAATTTTCATCCTATCAGGGGCTCTGGCTGAGACTCGGGGGCCTGAGTATCTGTGAAACCTTCACAAAAGCCGGTCTGGTACCAGTTAGCACTAAGCTGGCACACTTACCTGGACATGAAATCAATCAGGTCAAATTTCTTATACCTGTAGCAAAGCCAGAGCTAAGTGATGATGACTACCAATTGGTCGCTGTGTCATTTTTATTTTTTTTTTTCCCAGGATGGCGGCGTGCAATCAAAACAAAAGAAGTGCCTGCAGTAATGGAAGATACATTTTCACTTACTTCTTTTCATCCGCGTAACACAAGCCTAATTCACCTCACTACATAACTTTGCCTTTTCCCTTCCTTTAGTGTTGCCTTGACCTATGGGAGAAAAATCAAAGTGGATATGCGAGGGCTTTAGGAAGAGAGACATTTTCCCTTCATTGTATCGGGCCTCTGAACTTTCAACTGAACTTTTAGCATGTGTTAAACGCTACAGTGATGTTATCGAAATTGACACTGCTATGCTGCGAGAGAAGAGAGAGCAGCTCAGCATTCTCCATCATCATACACCCACATGCTACACACGCACACACACACACACACACACACACACGCACACACACACACACACACACACACACACACACACACACACACAAGCCACTGAAAAGTTCACAGTCCAAACTCACTGCCAGGAACCGGGAAGAAAAATCCAAAACAATCTTCTTTTTTTTTTCATTTTTAAAGAAGACCAAATCTAACTGTCAGCTCAGTGAGGATTATTCCACCACGGTTGGCTTCCCAACTTCCCCACCGTAATCCACCCAAAAAACTCTTGGTGAAGCCTTTCAAAACAATTTATGCAAACAAACATCAAGCTCAGCTATTTGTATTGGCACCACTTTGCAGTAAACCAGACTGAACCAAGACCAGATGGGGCTGGGCCATTTCTTTCTCAGTGTGGTGCAACACTAGAGGCAGCTCAGCAGACACGCTCAACCCCAAAGCAATGTCTTCTGTAATGGAGAGTGTTTCAATATTTAGACCACTTCTCATCACATTCCCCACTTCTGGGTGTATACGAGTGGTGGATTTCCACAAGGACACATAAAACTACAGGGGAAATATTGCAACCAATTCTGTTTTGTTTTTTTTTGTCATAATGTTTTATCCACTACTTTTTACTTGTTTGCAGTGCATATCCTTAAAGCGGGAAATGTTGGGTTGTAGGTGTCCTTCACGTCTCATACTGAGTGGGCTCTTTGTCCACTGCTCGACTCTTGACCCCACCTAATGACTAATTTATAATAAAGGATTACATTAAAGGTTGATAATCTTTTGCTTATAGTTCACTGGATAACATACAAGTTCCCTTGTGTAGAAAATATGGCTAGACATGAGAGAAAAGATGCCGATACATACCATGACCTGTCGGGTGTTGACAGCGGTGGCTGTTCTGTGGCCGGTAATTGGACTGACAGTAATAGGAACTGTCTTTCTGCCTCTGCGGGCCCTAGAGATGGGCCACAATGCTGCCGTGGATTTAGCAGCTGCAGTCAGATGGAAACCATGTTACTGCAATTTTCCTCGTCTTCTTTCTTTTTTTTTTTTTTTCTCCCTCCATTTGAACGCTGACATGATCATTTATGAGTTGAGTGAATTTCATGACCCTCGGGCCCTTGAAACCTGGTCAACCGCCAATATGCGATTTCAGAAATGCATGGTTGTCAGTGAGAAAATGAGCCCTCCATTCGTCATTCCAGAGGAACTTGTTTTTTTGCAGATACTTGTATTTACTCGACAGCGGCGTTTTGCTGCTGCTGGCCCTCCGCCTTGAGGGAAAGTTCGGTTTGAAGTCAGCATCCATCTTGGCGAAGACCACACATATACAAACACGGGCATGGTAGCAGGGAGGTAGCCTACACAGACTCCTCTTTGCCGGTGACTGAAAATACATATTTGATCATGTTCACGTCCAAACGTGAATGTTAATGCTCGAGGAGATCCACACAATGCCACCGCAGCTGCTTTGACACGCCCAGAATAGACATGTATACACACCACTTGCCAACGTGAACACACATAGACAAAGAGCCCAAGGCCCCCGAGATAAAAGACAGCACATGGATCCACACATCATATGATCAACCAACAACCTACTTGTCCACACACACACGCACACACACACACACATACACACACACACACATCTCCAGACACCCTGGGGAGAAAATAGACACACATTTCTTCCACTCGTTCTCCATCTCTCTATCGCTCTTATACACACCTACACTTGCGCAAGCTGTGTGAGCCAGGCACACTCTCTATAAGCAGTTATTTCCCAGAGTCACTGCCAGCACTCCCTCTCTCTCAGTGACAAGCTACAAATCCCTGACACCACCACTGATGATAGCTTTACAGTGGAGCCTCAAGGGGACTCTGCCAGCCAGCCAGCACACACAAACAACACACACATGCCTCGTTCTCCCTCTGCCTCTCTCTCGCTCTCGCTCTCTCTCTCCCTCTCCCTCTCCCAGGAGCCCCAGGGGCCTCTGGGATATGCGGCTCCCAACACAAAATGCCTAGGGTTTGTTTGAGTTAAACATCTGACTACAAGCAATCAAAGTGACGAGGGCACAAATGAAACAGCAATTATGCCTGTCCATTCATGTACAGATCCATGTTTAAATTGTGGAAAACAAAACCAAATGGATATATGTGCAATTATGTTCTTTCAAAATACACAAAACTCGAGATACCACTCAAAGCATACCACAGCACCGTGGCACTACTTACACCACAATAAAACTTGTACTGTCATCGCGTACAGTCATCATTCCTTTTTTTTTCCTCCATTTTTTTCTTCATTTATTGAGAAAGTCACCGTGATGTCATACTCGCCCTGTCCCTTTTTTCCTCTTGTTTGATGAAGCTTTAATGACTCGCTCTGCGTGATGTAATTATTCACCAGCCCCAAGGATGTTTGTTTTGGTGTTAACCGGCCACTGCTGTGACCATATCCTCCATTGCTCTATTATTTCTCATTACAATATTTATTACTTTTCTTTCCATTTTGGATAATTTAGCAGTACTAATAATGCTCTTCGTGGGGGAAGTTTGTGTGTATGCAGTGTACGTGTGTCTGTGTGTGTGTGTGTGTGTGTGTTTGCTCGCTTGTGTAATAATTCCAGATCACAAGTGCCTTGGATTTATTGGCATATACCAATTTGGCTTTAATGAGATCACACACCTCCAGGTAGGTGCTGCTTCATCCCCTGCTTGGCTCGGGATCCTCCCTCCGTCTCTCCGTCTGTCTGCCCTTATTACCATTTCATACACCCCCCCTCCACCTCCACCTCCACCACCACCATCATCACCGCTGCCCCCCCACCCCACCCAACCCCACCACTCTGATGAAAAAGCAGGAAGGCTTTGTGTGGTTCATTAAGTCAGCATAGGAAATGTATTAAGTAGGAGAATAGGGCTGGGAGCTATTGAGTGTTGACTTAACCTTTCCAGTAATTTTTTTTTCTTTTTCCACCCAGTGATGCTTTTAATGGAGGATGCGTGCAATACTCAGTCTCATTAGTAACCACATGGATCAGTTAGAACAAGATATAATAGAGGTTCGGACTTGCTTATTCTTAAATAACATGCGTGGATGTACTGTGAGGGTGAATGCCTTTGTCTGCTAGTAGTTAAATGTTCTATTACATGACCAGTCTTGGGTCAAAAGGTACGTTTACAAATTGCAACTGCCGCACTTTGTTGCAGCCTGTTTCAAGCAGAGGTATGGCTGTATCATGAGACAGCAGGTGTGCAGGATGCTACACATTTACTTGCAATACTTTCTTGTGATTATCTGAACTCTCTGGTGCTCTTTGTGTTGGTCCTTCTGACCGTCCCCACCAATGTACTGCTCCAATAGAGATTTAATTAATTTACTCCATTTCCTTCCTGCCCAAACTTCATGCAAATTCTACATGGATTAAACAGGGTGATGCCTGCGGACAAGGCAGGGGCTTGGACATGTACCGGGCCTTATGGCTAAAGGAAGGTTTCTACACCGCCCTGCTAGAGAAGCTGCTATCTGTGAGAGGATATTGCTCCTATCATATTAACACTGTTGTAAGAACTGTTTCCAAACCAAGCAACTGACCAAAAAAATGTAGGCCTATTCATCATGAAAAATTTTAAATTACACAGTAACAACCCTAAAATGACAGACTTTGTCAAAGTAATTTTACTCAGGATAACACTGCACTATTCAATATACAGGCAGGGGCCACAGACACATCCTAAACATCTGAAAAATAGGAATCAGGAATTGTCATTGTCAGCTATTTAGCTGCTAAAAAACAAAACCTTGTTACAGTGTGATTACTAATACTAAACACTGTAAAGAGAAGGTTCATTGTTAGGTTGTCAAACATTTTCCAGGGAAGGGCACTGTGGTCAGTCTGCCATTACAATTAGTGTTCATTTGGGCCTGATTCAGTGAGATCTACACTGACTGCTGGACATACATTATGCATGAGTCTGTCCATATGCACTTGGGCCATCATGCATGCCCTTGTAGAAATGCACCGACCACCGACATGCAATTACATTTAGCTTTTTTTCCCAGCCTTCTCTGTGCGCACATCCTCCTATGTTATAGCAGTTTAGGCATGAACGGGTGCATCATCCCTAAAAAAAAAAAAAAAAAGTTCAGATCTATTCATCCTTAATGGTAGATGGGAAGTTAGGGATGTTAATTCTTTTCATCTGTGTTATCATCCCCATTCCAAGGCTTATCACTGTCCAGTTAAAACCATGTATCTCCCAAATTTTGGGATATTTTGTGACTTTTTCAATAAACGGATTAAGAGAGAAAATTCTACTATTTATAAACCCACTGGATTATTTGAAAATGTCACTGTCACAAAGTTGAAAACAGCTCTATTTTTCTTACGTCATGAAAAGCAAACATTTATGGTGTTTTACTTGTTCATATATGTAATCTTAAACACTGTATATTTTCACTTTTTTTGACCTTCAGTGTACTTACTTTTACTTCATGTTTTCATTCATGTCACATGCATGACACATTTGAAAACTGAGTTATGTTATAATCAGGTTAGCTTGTCCCTTTCATTGATACATATTGATTTTAGTTTATTTGCACTGTCCCTATTTCTGTGTGGGTTTTGGGTGCAGACTGACTTAAGGTGAAATATCAATATATGAGATGACTGGATATGGAAAGCATCAACAAGTTGGAAACAATGGGAGTTAAAAGCATATTTTATTCAAAGAATAATTCTACCACATGAAAGCTTTAATGCGGTTTGGTAACACAGGGAATAATGCTCACTGTTGAGGAAAAGGATGTATTATCCAACAAGTTCCCTGCCGTAGGTTAGGTGCCTGTCAGAAGCAATGAGCGTTTGTCAGAACCAAAAACGTGGTGTGTGTGTGTGTGTGTGTGTGTGTGTGTGCGTGTGTGTACGTGTGTGCGTGCGTGCGTGCGTGTGTGTGTGTGTGTGTGTGTGTGTGTGTGTGTGTGTGTGTGTGTTTGTGTGTGTGTACGTGTGTGAGTTGCTCTTGCCTGTGGGTATTTAAAAATGGCACTTCCCGGGGCCTGGACCATGACCACTCTGTCCACTTTATCTCTGTGGAAAATCTCTGACGGGAGATCTTCATCTCCTACACGCGGCTCTTTAGCGCCCCTCGGAGAGAATGCCCGTAATCGCAGATGCGTCTCCAGGGAAGGAACCGCCAGACTTCAGTTTGGAAAGGCAGGGCACCGAGAAATTTGGCACAATGTATCAGTCGTGACAACGGAAACCTTACACAGCCCGAGATTGTCAGAAATAAAGCAGATCATATGACTCAGTAGGACTGATCATCGCTGTCAATGTCAATACAAATATAGTGTGTACAGGGAAATAATAGACCCCCTCCCTCCTTCCCTGTCCCAACTCAACATCACACGCGGAGGGGGCACTGCTTGTTTATGTTTATGGGAGAGAGCGAGAGAACTGGTGATGGTTGAGCTGCTGATCTAATAAGGCTTAAAATAATTTCTCGTTTCATTCACTATGAGGCAGCACCATTCCTTACCCATCTTTCAAGTGAGCATCATTCAATTAAAATGCAATTCTCGTCGCCCCCATCCACGGATATTTAATTAGACTGGAGAGCAGGGCTTCCACTGTCTCTTTTTTTTTTCGTTGAACAGCTCTTCGGATTTCACCTCTAAGGCATATTTTCACTCTGTAACTCGTTGGTTAAACAAGGGCATGTATCCATTTGTTAATTGATACAATTACGCATTACGCGTAATGGTCACGTAGGTCTCCAGGCGCGCATCAATCACTGGTCTATTGACCTGCCAAAAACCCCTCTAACCGTTCGTGCTAGGACTGCCCCTCTCTCTAATAGAGAAAGATAGAAACATCATCGTCATTAACTCCGGGATGGACCTCTGGCCAGAGAGGCAGAGGCGAACGGGGGTCGAGATTAAAAACGAAAAAAAAAAAAGTCTTAGAGGTGCATATTCATCCTGCTTTAATTGTAATAGATTGTAAATAAAAGTAATAGTTATAAATGAAAATCTTTATTAAGAGAAAATACTCCAGAGACTTTTCTAGTTTAAATGTGTGATTCCTGTTTGCCTGGGTGAAAAGAGAGAGAAATGCATTCTGCTCAATGTGTTTGTGAGAACTAACAAGACTGCCAAAAATATCCTCAGTGTTTTCTTAATTTATTTGACTTCACAAATGATTTCCATATGTTGCCATGATACAATTCAATAATGATGAACAATAATACAATTTTCTGTATCTCGGTAAATCGGTGAAAGAAATCCATTACAAAAAGCGGGACAAGACTGTGTGCAGTGCACCTTAAGAAAACCCTGTGTTAGACGTGATTGGCAAAGACATTATTCTATCCTTGGTACCCTGCCGTTCCGGGATTACAGTGACGTCACGCTGATACCCTTGCATGGATGAATGCTAAAGAACTATGGAGCCACAAATAATAGCACAAGCAGAGTCCATATCTTGCAAGTCTTACGTTATCCTTTAAGCCTCCTTCAGCTAACACAACAACAATTTTTTTTTGCACTTAATGACGCTTAATTTCATTTCTTATCGGGTCCTTGGGGGGGATTATTCATTCATATAAAACAATCTGCAGCTGGTGCCAGCCCAAAGTCTCCCTCCTGTGAGTGAAGTCATCTATTATTGAGCGAAAGGCCGTGCGTGAAAATGTGTGTAAGACGGTGGATTTGAAGTAGAATTGGTTGCAATCGATCAAGGGTGAAGAATATTGCTGATGGTAACAAAAGAAGCAGCTATGTCTTTCTCGCAATTTGGATACCCTTACAATGCAACTTCACAGGTAAGACACTTTGCTTTTTATTTCTTCAAAGTTTAGTGTAAACACATAAATTGTTCTCTGTTTATTTTTTGTTGCATATTTTCTTTTCTGTCACTAGAGTCTGAGCACTTTTCTCTCATAAGAAACGTTTGTGAATGAGTGACTGCTTTGACAGTATTGACAGCTATTTTTCGCGTGTTGCTTTTGTTGTTGAACCAAATATCGATATACACGCACCCGTGTCCAATTACACTGAATTATGAATGAACTCACGTGTTTTTCTGATGACAATAGAGATGAATGTCACCTATTGCGCACTACACGAGGTGTAATTGGGGCTGGAACGCATGCTGTGTACATTCGCAAACTTTCTATTGAAATTACTGGGACGTGTTGACAAATTGGATTATTTTGGGAGCTTTTAAAACTTGGTTTGAGCAGTTTAGCTCGATTTGAAGACTATTACGGCGCCTGACGACAAGTTGGAAGAAGCTGAAGTTGATGAGGGGACAAAAGTTACTCTCCTGGCAAAGTTGTCGCCCAACTTTTACTTCGATAATATTTTTAACGTTCAGTAGATAATTTGTGAAACTCGAGTGTTTTAATTGGAATCGGAGTGGTGATTTACTTGACTCTGACATGACTTAAGATTTTTCCTATTCAGTGTAGAAGTTAACATTTTGGAACCGATGATAAACTGGAGCAGGTCACTTTTTACGCACGGGTTGCGCACGTCTCCTTTCATCTCAATATCCCCAGGAAAACATCCATCTGATGTCATTTACTGTCATGTGCTACATCCAATTCCGATTTTCTATTAAACACGAGACAGGACTAATGATGTGGCACCGCTTATTGCACTTGTTCCCAATGTAAGATACTCTCTCACTCACTCCACGAATGATCTCAAAAGTGACTTACCTTGAATTAAGGCAGGTCACAAGTAAAGATAATGACACCTGATTCATGGTAATTGAATTGATGTGCACCGGAAACAAACAAAACCAGCTCACATTTCTCCGCTCGTTTAAAGATTTCAAGACTCAATACTATAGACTGCGCAACTTGTTAAGATGGGTATATTTATGCAGTGCATCAGCCACAGTCTTTTCAGATCTGTCACAGACATCCAGACAGGAGCCAACACAGCCAATGACCATGTCTATCCACGGTTCTCTTCATGCAGTTTTTCGTGTCGGCAAACCCCAGTACGACTTGCTGCGATTCGATTTCCAGGTCGGTCTCTGACGGGACAGGCGGCTCCCAGACCGCCGCTGCCGCCGCCGCCGCCTCCTTCTGCTGCCCGTCCTACGAGAACCGGCTCCTGGCGAGCAGCCGGACGGAGCTGAACGCCGCACTGGGGATGTACAGCTCTCCCTACGCTGCAGCGGCCGCCGCCAGCCAGAACTACGCCAACTACTTCCCCTACAGCACCGACCCATCCGCTATCTACTCCACTCTGGTGGGCTCACTTCAGCCTCATTTGATGCGCAAAGGGGGGGGAGGGGGGCTCAGGCTGATCGATCAACCGGGTTTTGTTCAATCAATTTATCTCACACTGCAAACACATCCATCACCACAAGCCGTTTAATCCAGCATCCAGTCTTGTCTTTTTTCTCCTTTAAAACAAGTAAGAAAAAAAAACCCTGTCACTGAGGTGAGGGTAAGAAGTGTAGAGGCAATGCAGAGGAACTTTCTCACTTCAGTCTAATGACATTTTATTATTACAAAGTAACCCTCCTTATTAATTGTTTTTTTTTCTCGGTTTCTGTTGCTGAGCAAGTAGAAGTAAACTTAGATCACTCCATGCTCCACTTTTTCACTTAGGTGTGAATAAAGAACTAATTGACTTGTTAAATAGAGTCTTTGCAGTGAAGCTGAAACTTTTTTTTCTTTCTTTTCTCTTATTTTGAAACACCTGAGGTCAGCTAAAATTTGCTGTCCCTGAAAATGCTGCACATTATGCCTGAAAACAGTGAAAAAACAATATTATAATAGATCAAATAAATAAATGAATTATATTGAATCATATAATAATAATAAATACCATTCTTGGATCATGTATAGTACATGATATATTAAGCATTTTAAAATTAATTTAACAAAGTCATGACTGGGAACTCTTTTCTAGCTCAAAATCACTTTTGGTCAGAGGGACTTACTCTTGGATTATAAGCATAAAAATAAGCAAAGTGTAATTAAATGTGAGATGATTTTTCAAATGTCATCAAAATGCTGAGAAATAACCTTGAAGTCAAATCTCACGATGATGCAGTGTTGTAACAACATCCTTCTCTTTTTACAGAATCCACAGTATGACATTAAGGACAGCACAGGCACTTTACACTCTGGCATCACTCAAACTGCTGCATACTACCCTTATGATCATTCACTGGGACAGTATCAATATGACAGGTAAGGTCTGTTCATTTGTGTCCACTATATGCAATATGAGCTTGGTAAAAAGTATTCTACCACTGATCATTAAAAGCAGCCATTCACTTGGGGAATTATGCCGCATTCAGATCAAAGGTCAGAGTGTAACTCCATACTGATACCTGCATGGAGCAAAGCTGTATATATTTCAAACAGCAGGGAGCAGGGCTATAGGATGTCTGAGGGAGTAGTCTATAATATCCTTCACTAAATGCTCTAATGGCCAGTGTGTGTGTGTGTGTGTGTGTGTGTGTGTGCCCCTTTCCAGATATGGGACAGTAGACTTTAATGGCACAGCCAGAAGAAAGAACGCAACTCGTGAAACCACCAGCACCCTGAAAACATGGTTGTATGAGCACCGCAAGAACCCCTACCCCACCAAGGGAGAGAAGATCATGCTGGCCATCATCACCAAAATGACCCTCACCCAGGTGTCCACCTGGTTCGCCAACGCCAGGAGGAGGCTAAAGAAGGAGAACAAGATGACCTGGTCCCCAAAGAACAAGGCCAGTGATGACAGGAAGGACGACCTCAAGAGCGACCAAGATTGTGTCACCAAAGGTAATCAAGTCCGAAAAGCAAAAAGTTTAAGTATTAATCTAACCATCCTTAAACTAAAAATATGGTTATTTGGGGAAATATATTTGCTGATCATATGGACCACACAGGCAGCAAAGTTGGTTCCAGAGTAAAAAGTTAATTTAAAAACTTTCTGCACAAAACATGTTTCTATAAATTTACAACAGCAACTTTTGTGTGACCTTAAAAATCTCCTTTCTTCCGTGCAGATTCTAGTGATTGCAAGGAGGAAAAGGATCTGCATCTGAGTGATCTGGAGGACATGGACGACGACGACTGTGACAAGCTGGACAGTGACTGTGAAAAGGTGGCTGCAGATGAGCAGGACCTGCAGAGGGCCATGACAGTATCCGGAGCCCCTCACAAAAGAGACTGCAGCTCTGAGGTGCAACTGAGTTTAACTAACAGCTTCCACACGTTCCCCTGTGCCATTAAAAGTGTCACCACCCTCCCTCCTCTCCCGTCTGACTTCCTGGATCCCGTAGCGTCCAAGGCACCTTCCTCAACCGGCCCCGCGGCAGGAACGTTGTGCCTGTCTCACTTCGAAGCATCGGATAAGCCACGGATTTGGTCTCTGGCTCGTACGGCAGCTTCGGGGGTCATACTGAGCCCTCAGCAGCACGGCTCTGAGCTGAGGACAGGCAACTCAGCCGGGGACTGCCAGCTCCAGAGCACCAGGCTTACTGTGGCTCCTACTGGACAGTGTGGGGGCAGCATGAGAGGCCTCCATGAATCCAGCAGTGTCACCAATGCTGAGAGCCCCTTCTCTGAGGGCTCATCCTTGCACTCAAAAGTCTACGGCACTAGCAGCTACAGCCACAAGGGCCTCCAACTGCACTGTTCATCCTATGCTGCACTCCCGGACACATGTCAATACTCCACTATTGAAGGTATGTCATCTTTTCCCTGCAATTTTTAACGTATCACATGGGATAAAATTGGTCTTGAATTTGTTATGGAGGCGGACAGATACAGTAACATCATGGCACATCAGCATCACCAAATATTTCAAAACATATTTCCATGTGCTGTTGGATATAGGAAAGCCCATTTTTTTTTTGGTTATGAAGTGACAGGACACTTTCTGCAAGTTTCTTATGCTTTTATTTGGGTGTGCAGGATTCTCTGGTGGCAAAGCCGAGACACAGGCATCGGACCTCAGTGACGCCTGTGAGACCGTGCAGGATGACAAGGTCACTGCATTCAGACCAGTGATGAAGAGGTGAAGCAGGTGAGAGTCTGCACTGAACTGGAAGAAACCAGTGAA
This sequence comes from Seriola aureovittata, assembly GCF_021018895.1. NCBI lineage: Eukaryota > Metazoa > Chordata > Actinopteri > Carangiformes > Carangidae > Seriola > Seriola aureovittata. Next base: position 24,290,100 of record NC_079364.1, on the reverse strand, counting down.
GTCAGGACACACACACACACACACACGAACAGGGCACGGATAAACCCCATCAAACACTCACTGGTGAACAGGGATACACATATAGACCCTCACTCACTCTTTAAATATATGTTGCTACATTTAATTTAATCTAAATGCAAAATGACTTGTGACAGTTTACTATAATGATTGATGTCAAAACTAATTTATAATAAATATCTAAATATGAAAATATGAACATTTCTATTGCAAACAACTCATCTGAGTAATAAACTTTTTTTATTTTAATTTTTTTTAAATTTTTCAATAAATACCTCATTATAAAGACTGTTTATTCCTTCTCATTTTTGGAGCTAATTATAATTGCTGCTGTCATTTTTTTTTCTTGTAGATTTCTGGAAACTGCACCACGATAAATAATGGGACATTTATTATGCACTAAAGGACACACTGGCGGGAGTACCGGCCTCAGTATGACGCATGGGAGCTACCTGGCGCCGCTGCAGTGAGAGCTGTCAAACTGTGGACTTGGCTATCATTTTGCACAACATTGTTTTTATGGTGTTAAAGACTTTATGCAAAAATTCTACATGCAAAAGGTATGAGAATGGCCAAATGAAAACGGCCCGAATTTGTGTATGGCAATCGTGTAGTGTAGCAAACTTTATTTATTTCTCTGTGTATTTATTATTTTTGTTATGTTGTCTGTTTGTTTATTATTTAATGTGTGTTCTTGGTTGGATTCGTATCTCCTTTAAGTATTTTGTTACATGTTGCGTTTTACTGTGGCTTCGTGTCTTTTTGCCTGATGTAAAAGAGAAAAGCTTGTCGGTTATAAAGTTGACTATAAAAGGACTGGTTTCCCTGTGTTGCGCGTGGACTGGAGATTTTTTTTTTTTTTTTTTTTGTCATTGTGTTAAAATGTGAGCTTCTCCTGTGTTTGCCATTCATGAAATTTTTTCTAACAATACATTTGTTTCCCAAGAGCTTTCTTTTTCTGTGTCGTGGTTATTTATAGAGCTGAACGTCCAATCGGCCAATTAAAACATTTGCGGATGTGCATTTGATCAAAGTTTATCATCTTGACTCGACGCATTAAAGCCGCAGCGCTGATGGAAGGTCATAATTCAGAGGAGGACGTGAGTGCAATCCACAAGTTGCGGAAGAAAGGGGACATCATCTCTCTGTTGTCAGCATCTAATCAGAAGTGGCATCAGACACTTTGTTACTGTTCAGGCCAAGCAACGAGGCAGGGACACGGGATGAATGCTGCTTTGTCCCCTGTGTAGCGAGCCGCTGCTCTAACTTAACATTGTGTTGATTAAAAGGTCATTTGTAGGATCAAACCCAGCAGAGAAATTCACATGGTCCATCAAAGTCCCTTTGATTTGTCTGTTTTGCCTATAGTCCAGCTCGTTATGGGCTAACTCTTCTGCCTCTCCAACAGACAGCTGTAATAAGATGATCACTGTAGTCTCTGATGCGCGCTGACGGTCTGAAAAACTTTTTCATCCTCACATTTCAAACTTTTAAAATCAAATAGTTCCGTAGTAAACGACAAAAGTGCGCTGTGTAGACTTATCCCTGTTGGGATATTGATTTTGACGCACTATACTACTGCATAAACTACAAAAAAATATTCCATTTGACAAATCTGAAACATACATTACTTAACAGAGCAAACGATGTAAAATACTGACAACTTCTGAACAGCTTGTCTGCCTGAAACCGGGAGGGAAAAGCTGACTTTTAACCCTATTCGTGATATAATTTAAAGTGTCTCCATAATATTATTAAATCAGTGATTTTCCTTAGTAGTGAAGTGAAAGCCTATTTTGTTTTGTTTCTGACTTGATCTCCTGTCTTGATTCCTGAATTCCAGTGAATTATTATTATATCAGCAGGAAAAGATTTAGATTTTATGACAACATTTGATTCCAGACCACCTCCTAAACAATACCTGCAAATAGTCCACAGCCTGGCCAAATGTCATTTGTGGTCTTATTTGTGGGATTATGCCTGTAATAAAAGTCTTTTCCGTATTAGGGCAATTCAGGCTCAGTTGTGAGGCGCTGTGGTCATCCTTATGTGTCCTTGGCCAGTGGTGGAGCTGTCACTAATGCACGGAGCCTGGTAAATCCATGGAAATCTACATGATGAGGATGAGGAAGGTCAGGAATAATAACTTAGGCCTATTTAGATTTTTTCCAGTTCAATTTTTTTCTTCTGTGTTAATCTGAGACCTGATGAATGATGTGTGTAAAGCTGAATGCAAAAACAAGTTTATTTTTTAATATAGACTGGATTATATAAAATAGCCCATTTAATTGACCATTCAAATATCTCACGAACCGATAAAAGGGGGCACATGGAATAAATGACTGTCTATCTAAAACAGGTGAGTCATATATTTTCAACTGAAGGTCACTTGTAGGGGATTATTTAATAAGACATTTTAGGAATTGGATATTGCAGAATAATTAAGATAGTCAGCAAAATATGTAGAGACAAAAATATCAGTTCACTCCACCTAATGTGAGGCGGGAATGACAGCTCTTGATAAGAAGTTTCCATGTGTAGATCACTCAGTGGGCTGGTGTGTGCAGCAGTCCTCCTGTTAATGACAAGCCACTAACAGGAGGCCTCTCTCTCGCTCTTCCAGCCTAATCAGTCATGACGCCTGATCCGTTGCTCTTTACATTAAAATGGAGGGTAGGTGTGTATCAAATATTTACAACCGAATTTAATTAAACCACAGACTGTAAAGAAAAAGCTGCCTTATGCTATTGAAGGTAATGATGCATGCACAATGGGATTACCACCATGGAGATGTACCTGGGGGAAACCGCAGATAATGGCCATGATGGGCTCATATAGCAGCGTATGCCTGAAGCAGCTAACAGGTCAATTAGTCTGTCCTATACACAGTGTTTTACATACGGCTAAAGCAGCTGCACAGAGGAGAGGCAATTAAGAGACACATCAAGCAATATATATATATATATATATATATTAAGGCTGATCTGGACGCCATGGATCAGAAACCACATTACTGCTGTTCAAATCTATACCATAATGAGAAAACCTACATTTAAACACATGAAAAAATACCCTAAAGTGAAAGTAAGGATACATAAATAGATATTGAGCATAATATTTTGGTAATTTTTGGTGGTGGTGGACACAGGGGGAGGGGACGGACATAAAACATTTTCTTTGTCTGATATCTTTAATCTGAGGCCAGACATGAAATCTGTGGCAATGTTACAGAATAATAAGTTCCTTAGGTAGCCTATATGGGTCTATGCACAACTAAATCTCCCTAATACACGCTTTTTTGTTGGTAAATTACATTTTTCATTAGGGAGGGGCGGCATGGGGGCGTGCCTATGAGACCATGTTTGCATAATCCAAAACAGATTTTAGATAATCTGTGAATGAGGCACAAACAGGAAAAAAAGGAAAAACAAGCCATGGTAAACATGAATACTTAAATAGGTTTGACATCATTAATCTATGACCATCCCTTGTATGAATCAGAAGGTGTCTTTATGTTCATATGCCTATTATTATAAAAGACTTCCCCAAGTGTACGTTCAATGTAACCCCCCACCCCTCCTCTATACTGTCATGGATCACTCAGCTTTTCTGGGCCAAGTTGCTGCTTGCACCCTCTGCTCTTTTCAAGTCAACAGGCCAGGTGACTGTCAGAAATGACAAGTGTTCTGTTCTTGTGTTTGGAACACGTAACACTTACAAAGAAACAGAATTATAATTTTGAACATGTTCATTTATGATAGTGTTACCCCCTATTAACCTGCATATCTGCCTTCAAACAAAAGGTAAATACATCACAACATTTCACAGTAAACACTCATATAAGTAAATAATATGAAACAACTTGAAGTAAGTTAATATCCTTCACAACTGCTTTGCCATTTCAACCTTTCTCTATATAATGCTTTTTTCTTTACTTTCAATGTTATGAAAACACACTTTAGAGGTTTGTCAGTTATATTTTAGGAGTTTAAGCATAAAAACTTTACTTCTCCAGAATATCAACATAAAAAACTTTGTATTAGAGTAGGCATATTGTATCTTAACTGTTTTGGACTGCAGAAAAGTCATCCACATGCAGCAGACTGATGCAGCTCACATTGTGTAAGACAGGTGTCAGGAGCTTAATGCCTACATGTAACAAAAAAAAAAAAGATTTGATAAAGAAATCCCATCCCTAATGTAGGTCAGAGGTAAGTCTGTACATTATGAGTGGAAGGAGAGTGAAGCATATCACAAGTGTTAGTTTTGTGCACTAAATATTTATATTACTAGTTAGTATTAGTTCTGTTACGCAGGGTCTTTTAACCAGGCTGAGACCAGCTTAACAATGACTGTTACGGTGGCATGTTGCACAATATAATGCTACAGGTCAATGGGAGGTTAAACTCCAACAAAGCACCATCAGGAACATCCATTACATTTGCACTTCACATTTAGGCCCAACACTTAATGAGCATGTGCCTACGACGTAAAACCTTATGAATTATACTCTGACATGGTAGCAATGGCCTCTTTGTATAAATAGGAGCCATAATAACAACAACAACACAACAACATACCAAACAATAATTTGCCCTCTAGTCTGACAAAAGAGCCCGCATGGAGGTGCCATTTGATGTGTCCCACGCTGGGCAGCTAAGGCTCATAAAACAAAGTCTCTGTACCAATGGCTCAGAGTTCAGATGAGGGGGACAATATACACACTTCATTAAATTTTGTCAAAAGGCGCAATGAAATGTGTGCAGGACATTGTTTCTGTGCATGTCTCCCTCCATGGAATTTCTGATTGCTGATGTTGCTACAAGGTCTCTGCTAATGAGTTTTGTCAAAGACAATTATGGACTTGGTGGAATGGCCAAAGACGGGATGAAAAGCTGGCTTTGTGTGGTTTGGGTAGATGTTGTATTGTGACCCCTGCTTCTTTCTATACCCTGTGTTTGACCTGCGCTTCATGTCCGAAAAAAATCCAGGCCTCCGTTCCATTATCAGTGCTGTACCCGAGGCAGAGTGATCTGCTCCAGCACCTTTGGCCTCCTCATACTTCATGTCCCCGACCTGATCCCAATGTACCAGGCTGGAGCATCGCACGTGATGCTAGTGCTGCCATTTCCCAGGGCCTTCTGTTTCCTGTAAACCTCCGTCCTTTTAGAGTAAGCAGGCTCTTGGAGTCTTCTCTGGCCTGTTGACTTAAGACTTCTGGGTTCTTTTTTGGCCTCTCATTTCAGTGAATGGGCAAGCTAGCTTCTAGCTCAAGTGATACCATTGAGTGTCACCCTGTAAGAAAGCTTAAGATCTTTGCTTTCATGGCTTCTCCTGCTTGGCCAGTTATTCTGCCCTACTCTCAGTTCCACTGCTAAACCAAAGGGTGAGGTCAGTCCCCTTCCTTGGGCCATCAGTAAATACTGGAAGGAGTACAAATGGTGCTCAGGGGATAATATGAGCAAGAACTGCCATGTTCACTTTGAACTTGTACAGAAATGAGCAGGTCAAGAGGCTCCAATCACACATTAAAGGGCATCCCCACAAGGAAACACAATAAAATACATTTTTATGAATGCCAAAGAAGGAGGAGCTTTTTATTTGCAGCCTGATTTCCAATGTTGTATGTTGTAGAAAAGTTGTACGACACATATCCTGCCCCGCCCCCCAAAAATCCACTTGTCTGCTTTATAACGGCCAAACGGGGAAGCATATCAAGCCAGTTATGTTGTTGCACTGACACAAGTGCACAGTTGAGGTTCAGGACAGTTTCAAGAATCTAGTTAGTGTGAGATCGAAAGTTGTGCTGGGTGTCTAGGGAAGATTATGATCAACACAAATGCTTGTGTGATGCCTCAACTTCATTCATTCAAACAGCAGACATAAACTCTTGCGTTTGTGCATGTTACCGTGATTTCACTCATTTAGATGGGGGCCTGAGCTTGTTAGACCTAAATAACTAGCCATGGGTGTTGCTAAGATGGCTGCCAAGTGGTCAGTGTGCATCGTTGTTCTTTTCTGTTTACCTCCTGGACTGGCGGTATTCTGTTGCTGACCTTAGGTCGGCGTCACCAACATCAGAATAATCTTCTGTGTCATTTTAATGCCCTTTAATAATCCCCTGCATCTCATTTTTAATCCCGCTTGCTCCTTCTGTTTTTCTTACCCTTTATGCCGGGCATCTGTTGGCCTTTAATGCCTGCTGTTGAGACTCCATTTGACTTTTAATCAGGGTGTATCATGTCATAGCCTGACGACAAAATAGGTATAGCCTCTACAAGACGTGTAAGTTCTGTAAACTGAGAACAAATTCTACACCTCGTATGCAATTCTATGAATCAAACGAAAGACGGGCAGAGATCATGTGACTGAAAGACGCACTGAAATAGCATGGTAGAGATGTTTTGGCTGGGGTGGTGGATGGGCATATTAATTCACCTTTGGCTCCCTCTATCAGTATTAATTTTACACCTCATACACACCTTCTGCTCTAAGTGAACTTTGGTTTGCTAGAAAACTGTTACTTGGAGAAGATATGTCATTTCATCATAGCCACAACTTAAAGCAGCATTTTTTTTTTTTTTATCCTTTTATCCTTAGTGTTTTTTGTCTGTTGCCCCCACCCCCATCCCCCACTCCCCCAAAGGTTCTCTTTGAGCGGCTCTTCAATGCAGCAATTTCTAGCAAACAAATTATGAGAAATCAACTGAATATTACCTATCCAGAATCAAATGGAAACCAAGTTACGAGCTAGATGGTAAAGGACATTGAGTGTCTAGCATCGTAAGACCTGCTTATTGTTCCCAGATGAAGAGCTGAGCTAAAAGTGAAGTAAACATTGGACTGACATTTGTCAGTTGGGCAGAAACACAACTCTGAATGAATAATAATTTGGCTCTGTGTAAGTTGGACACAGCTGTTTGCTAACATTAGCTATAAAAATGTAATAAATTGGGTATAATCTGGGGATATGATGGTGGCAGTGTATTTGTCAGCTTGTTATGATGTTTATTTGCCCGCTAGTGACCAAACAAAGTGATCAGTGCAGCTTTAACCTAGCATTAAGTCAATTGTTTAAGTTGCTTAATGTGCAAATTTTAATCAGACCTGAACCTCTGAACCTAAATGGACAGTGTAATACACAGGTTAGTGTAAATTAATTTTCTTCTAAATTCTAATTTGAACATTGTATGGGAACATAAAGGGCCGTGGATCAGAGGCTGTCAGATGCCTTGTCAGGGGTAAATTTACAGCTACAGAATGATGTTCCACTGTTTTTTCTAATATAATAATAATATAGCAGAATGTTTATGAATGCATAATTGCAGTATGGAGTCCCTCGGCTGAAACATGGTTCTCTCACTTTCTATGGTCACTTTCTATGGTTTGCCTAGAGTTGACAATGTTATAATTTTGCAGGCATTTTGAAGCCATAAAACGTTTATTTTTGTCATGTAAGTAAATTCTTTGCAAAGAAACATTCCACATTTCTTCAAAAAGACGTGAAGACCCACACATACAATTTTTTAACTTCACACTACAAAAATTGCATTCAAGGTCGAAACTTTAGGTTTCGGGTGATTTGGAGAAAAATCTAGTCACGATAAGTTTATTTTTGTGGAGCCGTATAGGTGACAGCCTGTGGAGCAGTTCATTTGGACTGCAGACAGCAACAATGTTCAGCAACAGTATTCTGCAAAGCAGCAGCGGGCCTATCAATTCTCTTCAATTTATGTCTCCAATTTCCTGAGTTCAGCCTGTGCCAACACCACTGCAGATTTGACAGATGAAGTCCAGCATGTGAAGCCAGCAGCTTGTCTCTCTTGGAGACTCTACCCTTAACTTTTTTTTTTTTTCCCTTCGTCACAGATACTGTATGCAGCACAATGAGTAGCAGTAGCAGTAGCAGTAGCACCTATAATGAACAGCCTCCTCCACCTGAACACAGAGTATTTCCACTACATTAGTTTCATTGGCATCATGTGGGCAGGAGGAAAACTCACAGCAGGGCTGTGTAACAGTATGGAGTCGACAGCAGTCTTCTCCACTGGGCTCTGCTTGGGTGCCTGCCTCTCTGTGTGAAGCTCCTGTGTAGGATTAGACACTGGTGTGCAAGTCAAATGGTTGCTACCTATAATGGCGTCTCCACACCTGCCTGATGTCTACATCAGCTCTGCTTACTGTTACTCATGGCCCTCATACATCAAGCACACACACCAAGGAATGTAGAGGCATTTCCAAGAACAGTATCTCCATGATTACAGAACGTATCATTACTGTGACAACGCTGACCTCAAAAACCTATGCATGCAAAGCGACTAAAAATTACAGAAGTGCACTTTGAAGCAATTATGTCATGTTGAATACCTACAAAAGGCCCCTGATCAAAAACAAAAGTAATTTATGGCACTGCATAGAGAATTATGGCCAGTAAATCAAATTACATCCTTTAAATACGTTGTATGGAAGCCATGAAATGTGAAAAATGGCTTTGTTTATCACAAACAAACCAAATGGGCTCTCATCAAGCGACATCAATGCATGGGCCATAGAGCACCCCACAACAAGCAAGCGGGGTGGCTGGAAACAAGGCGTTGTTGTTGTGGTGGCATGCCAGTCGTGACGTGGCTTTGACACAGCGGAGCAATAAGAGGCATCAAAGAGGGGCAGTCACAACACGCTCCACATTCTACAGCGGCAAGGTAAACAGCTGAGGGGAGAGGAGGAGGAGAAGGGAGGAGGAGGCAGTGGTGGTGGAGAAAGACAGAGAGGGAGGAGGGAGCAGTGGAGGGAGGTGACACACAGACCACACATTTTCAAAGTTCACCCTTAAACACACTACGCTCATAAAAGTACAGGTCCCATTATTCACGGGTGGGATTTCTCTCCCTCTTTCTCTCTCTCTCCCTCTCTTATTGCACGCAGGCAAACAGCCCAAACCCCCGAGCTGTGTCAAATGATGGAGCATCATAATTACGCCCTTTTTATTGGCCATCTTATTCCAGCTATGACTGATGCAGCTCCCAACCCTAAGTGTTTCCATTTGCACTTTCATGTGGCAAACGAGCAGAGAAGCCACGGCTCGCCTGCCTTTCAAAGGTGGGCTGACAAATATTTATGGCCTGACGTGAAGTCACTTTTAATCAGGTCTGGTGACCTGTTCCTGAGGAATCTGGCTGCTGGAACATGCTTATCTCCTCCCGTAATAAATGAGCCTTCAAAGGGCCCACTGTGCTTGCATTATGCGGTTGTCTAAAAATAATAACTGACACATTTCTTTAGAATCACTCATAATCAAGAACCCAGAGGAGGCAAATGCAGATCCCTGCTGTAACATGGCAGAAATAAATCAATGACCTCCCTCTACTGGTCAGAGGCCAAACTACAGTAGAGTGAATTACCAGCCCTCTGACTGTCTGCTTCCATGACCAGTGGAGCCAGGGTCTGTCAAGGAAATATTCTATTAACATAATATATACTTCCTACATTCTGTTTTTTGGATAACTATATACTTGAAATATTACATTTGAATCTAAAAGTGTATATGTGAAATTTAAGTTATAAAAAAATTCCTTCCACACACTGGAGGAAGACAGATAAAAACTGATATATTATATTTTAAGGGCAAATTATCCACATTCTGCGAAACAAAATCCCCTTAAAATTCACGGATAACTTGAATTAGTAAAGACAAGTCCTAGCCATTTTTAAAATATGATGTAAATCCTCTGTATAATACTGTGGGCAGCTGAGGATGTGATGGATGGCAGAGGAAGCCAAGAGGAGATCTGTTGATGAAGCACTATTAATAGAAATTACCTCAAACTTCCAGACTTCATATCCAACCCAGTCAAGATGTTCTGTAATCTTTTGCTTTGGTTTAACTTCTTCACTATTGTCCCCATCTGTAACCTTGCTCTATGTTTTATGCTGTCTAGTTTGAAATCTAGATTTATGACACCAATATGTTCTTTTCCATGCTTTAACAGCCTATAAGGCATTATGGGAGGGCTCCCTTAGTGAAAACAGATATTTTTCTCCATATTAGGAGTTATGGGGAGAGTGATCCTTAAAAATGAAAGCCATAAATCATTTCCCTCCACGATTATACCATTAACAGGAGCATGGTATTGTCGTTTAGGTCATGCTAATAGTTTGGGCTTGAGGTTGTGGCCGTGGGGGAAGGAGCACAGAGCAACGCATGTTCCCCTTAGCCAGCGAGACGGAGGCAATGCAAGAGCTGAGTTTGTCTTGGTGGTCCTCTGTCAGAGCTTCAGCTTTCTTAGCCTGATCACTGCAGACGTTATCCGCATCTGCTCTGGATTTCTCCTCCTCCCCCCCGTCTTCCAATTGGAGTTTCTATATTGGGCCTGGTTGTGGTCTTCCAGAGAGACCCCACGACAAACTATCGGAGCATTTTGCACTCTGCAAAAGGCACCGGATGCCAGCAGAGTACATATTAAATTTGTTACTAATTTTAAACTTGGCATGGTGGACCACGTAGCTGCCACTAGCTCACTGGAAGCAGGCGGGTTCAGCCCCACTGCGACCACAACCACAATACAAACAAAGCATATGGAACAGCAGCTCCCAGTGTACTACTGACAGTAAATGTTTAGAAAAGGAACTTTTAAAAATAACCCAGTGTAATAGAATTAGTGGCAGAGAGGCGCCTGGCAGCATGTTTTCTCCTATTTCGATTCCTGTACCAGATTAAAATAATAGTCTGAGAAGCATAACCAAAATTAAGGAAAGGATGAGGCGGCTTTTGTGTTTTTAAGATCATTCTTGTGAGCTGCCTGTGGCTGGGAAATCCTTGTGCATCTATTTTTTTTTTTTTAATATTTCTTTTGTATTTCTATCTTTCCCAAGGGAACACTTCAAAATGTGAAAATCAAAATTTAATAATTTATTGAGCTATGTGCATTGTGCGTGCTGTATTACTTCATGGCACAGAGTGAGGTGTTAAATAATAGTGGTGAAGCTACACCAGAAGCATGGGGACTTGGACACATTTCATTTCCTACCCTGTCCAACAGCAGACATGTGAGCTGCAGCTCTGGAGTGTTCAGTGTCAGTGTGAAATCACTGCTGTTAGCACCCAACACAGCCTCATGCCGATTTGGATCTGCAGTTTTTTGGTGACAAGGTTGCAAGGTTTGTTTCATAGGTACACGTGTGGCTATTTGACAGTGTGAAACTCACTGTGATAGACTCTGGTTTCTCTCAGCTTTTCCCTCTTCCCTCCAGCTCATGCCTATTGTCTAAGTGGCTGTGTTAAACAGGATGTTGATGATGGCCCCAGCTGCATCTGTCACCCATGGAACTGCAGTGACCTCTAGAGACAGTTCTCTCCACATACAGTGCAGAGGCAACCTGAGGTGCTCTGGCACAAATCAGGTGAGGTGTGTGTGTGTGTGTGTGTGTGTGTGTGTGTGTGTGTGTGTGTGTGTGTGTGTGCCCGCGCGTGCGTGCGTGTGTGTGTGTGTGCGTGTGTGTATGTGTGTGTCTGCAGACGGCTCAGGGCCCATTGTTAAATGCACAAGCACACAGACTGACACAGACATTAGACATGAATCGCACATACACATGCAAAACAACACATGCACTAGCAGGCACACACATCATTAAAGGTGCATACCAGCACTCACACGCACTTACACAGTTAAACAAACACAAACAGACGAGACCCTGGGCCACCCTGCAGATCACCCTGATCAGTGCGAGAGCCGTGTCTTCTCTGATCTAATATGTTTAGCAAACATTCATTCATTCTCCCCAATCAATAACACAGAGCAGCTTGTGTTTATGATTCCTGCTTTACTCAAGCAGTTCATCTGCAGTTCATCTGAGCTGACACACTAGTCTGCCCTCTTGCCTATCTCTTTTTCTCTTCCAGTCAATGACCATGTCTCTGTCCATCTCTTTCGTCTCTCTCTCTTTCTCTCTCTCTCACACACACACACACACACACACACACACACACCCACCTTCAATTATCTGAATATTTTGCAATGTCACATCAATACCAATACTACATTAAATCTGCATCAAGGGAAATTGGGGGTAAAATGCTATTTTATGTCATATTTTCAGAACAGATATGTCGGCCTTGAGCTGCGAGTTCAAATCTTTGACACAACCGCTGCAGTAGGAGGGAGACAAAATAATATTTTATGGTTCCTCATAGCAAACAGAAACTGTTTTGATAAGGAAGCAGATGGAGATATACACATTTCCAGCTCATTCTGATGTGCAAAACCGCCACACCGAGAGAGAGAGAGAGAGAGAGAGATTATAACCTTCAGTTGCACTATGAAAGTACAGGGACTGTAGCTGGAAAAAAAAAAAAAAAGATTATACGGCATCTTCAAACATGCTGAATGATTCGCTATGGATCATTTACACCCCAAAATTCCCAAGGTAGAAAATTATCCTGAATAGAGCGTTCCAAAACGAAGCTGTGAATCAATATCAGATGCAGGCTGAGTTTCATTTGAGGGAAACCGGTGCTTGCTTTAACTCTCCACTGAGGAACATAGAGTACAGTATCTAGGAAAGAGTAGAGCTCATTCATACTCCCGAGTGTTGTGAAGGTATTTTATATGGGTAGTTATTATTGTTATCATAATTATCATTCTGCGTGTACCATAAAAGTGGATGATGGAGGATATATGGATGGCTGAGGCTGTATATAACTGTTGTGGTGGAGGGCTGTAAAGCTGTCCCCTCCTTTCTGTGGCAGAATAAATAATGTGTGTGCATGTGCTCAGTGCAGGTCTACACTCTTTTTCTTTTCTCTCTCTCTCTCTCTTTTGCTCTTACTCTGCTTTGTTCTGTGAGGTCACTGTGATGCTAACTCAGTTACCCATAGGTCTTTTCTGTAGATTTATAGCTCTAAGTGATTAAAGTCTTGCACCAAGCAGGTGAATTCATCGAAACCTTCCAGGAAGCAGCATGAATAGACAATACCTCCCATGTATGACTGTGTTCTGCATTGTATGTGTGTGTATTTACAGTGCAGTATGTTCTTCCCATAAGCCATGTACAGTACAGGGGCTGATGCACAGATGCCCTGAGTGGTGCCATACGGCCGATGGCTCATTAGAGCTCAGATGGAAGACATGAATCAAAGGAGCAGAGGAGAGGAAACAATCAATCTGCCTAATGGGAATCCCCTGTGAGGAGCGTGGGCCAGCCGTCCCAGTGCAGCTGTAGCCGTTTTTATATGTGACCTCCCAGCTTAAACGACCCACCAAAATGTCCCCACTGCTGCCGTATAGCCACTGCCTCCAGAGAACACAGGACACACACCAAAAGACACCCACAACAAGCTATTAGCGCAGGGGTCTCCCACAGAGTGTGTGGGCGCCGCGTGCTGGTGATGTGGTTTTCTAAAGCGGAGCTCGGCAGACCTGATGTTCTCATTGTGTCTCCGGCAGTCCCCCGCACATGTGTTGTCCATATCCTTCGTACTAGGGAATGACACCCAGCTTGATGTGTGGAGCTATCAAAGAAGGTGGATTTATAGTGTGGATGGCGCCTGTGTGCTGGGAGGCGTGCAGAAACTGTATGTTTACTGTCAGTGTGTGAGGTTGTGGCCAAGGCTGAGCCATTGTTGTTGTGCTACAGGGTAACTAGCACTTCATGGGGTCAAGGTTAGGTTTCATTCAGTTTACCTGAACTTTCTCCCCTCCCACTTCAGTCTTCAGACAGCTCTCATAAGCTTTGATCTGCTACGCAGCATACTCTCTGCCTGCAGAAGACTACTTATCTATTCAGCGTGGGGTTGCCAGCAGCGCTTTAAGAATCGAGTTATGCTAAACAGAGGTTGATTTAAACCAGAGGTTGACCTCTGACCTGGGCTTAGAGGATAATGTCCCAGGCAAGGAGAGCAAAGTCCTGTTACCGTCCATGAATCAGGCCCCCACCGACATTATTTCAAAATTGCTTAGTTGCATGGAACTCCCTTTAGTGCTGAACGGACTTTCATAAAATTGATTTTCTGAGTACACCCTTTTAGCAGCTATAAGCTTGAAATATGAACCCTTCATTGCTGAAAGCATTTCATTTTTTGCCCCTGTGACTAATGATCCAGGGAAGGAGTGTGTTTGAAATTCTCCTCGGCAGCCATTTCCATAATTAAACACTGCTAATTATAGAGCTTTGGCTGACTTTAAACAAACAGGCACAGTTGCCGAGCATGCTTTCACGCCTTCCATTTGGAAATTTATGCAAATTGTACCCATATCGTGTGTTTTCTAAGATGAAACTGACAACATTAAGACACATTGCTCATGCTCACAAAGATCAGACAGTAACGCAGAGAGTAATGCTGAGGAGGAACTGACAAGCCATTGGTGGTTTGCAGGAAATACCCTGCACAGGTATGATATTGTGTACAATGAGGATCAAAGCTTGCACTGCAAAAGTATCAGATGATTGACTATGTTCACATACATGTGTGTATGTGTGTTTGTGCAAACATGAATATGCATTTATTCATTACCAGGAGTGCCCTATGGTAGAAAAAAAAGCTCCTGTCTTGGCCAACAAACATTTCTGCATTGTTGACTCTAGTGCTATGATACTGCTTGTCAATTTATCAGCCTTTGACAGCAAGCCACTAGAAGCCATTATATCAAACAAATGAAAATTATATATGAAGATTAACATCAAGTCATTTGTTAGGGAGAAAATAATACTGCTAGGAAATAAACAGGGCACAGGACTGAGAGCTATGCTGCCAGTAATTCCCATATCAACAGCATTTAAATTATTAAAAAGATTGGAAATCATAATTGGCCATATATTTTTCTCATTCTTCTCCACACAAATGGCTCGCCTGGGGTACTTGACATTCACCAGTGGTTTGTAATGTAAATGACAGAACGTATTTTCTCCATATCTTAACAGCGGATGGAGTGATTGACTACTGAATATAAGCAAGCTACAGGTGGGGGTCAATTATCATTTGAATAATCGAGCATCAGTGGCTGCCTGGCTTGGCTGTGAAGTGTGACACATTTTTATCTCTATGCATTTCAATGAAGTCAGACTGGTACATAAAAGGTTATCACCTAGGAAACATATTTGCCTAGGCGCAAGTTAAACAGGCAAGTGAGATCAGCATAGATATTCAATTTAACCAGTCAACCCTGACCTATAAATATTTCAACAAAACCCAATGAGGACCCCTCCCTCCACCCCAACCCCCTTCTCTCCTTCTTTGATCCAATTCCATTTCAGCAGCGGGAGATACGAGGGAAGAGAGGGAGGAAGGACGTGGGGGGAAAGCAGGGAGGGTACGAGTAAAGAAAGTCAAGCATATTGTAGCTTATCTATTAAGTGAATTGTTTAATGCATCTGCCATCTTCTCACCCAAGGGACGGGTGCCGAGTGAGAGGGGAGAGAGGGGACAGATTTACACTACAGGGCACTGGTGGCTTCAAAGTTGAGGAGGAGACGTAGACTAATCTATAGTTGTGAGCTGACAAATCTGGCCTGACACGGTGCTCTGTAGCGGGTAGACTCAGGAGATGGGCATTAATCACAGCGTGTGCTCTGCTGAGAACACTGGCACACTAGGGACACCTCAAAGTGAGCTGGAGGTTATACAGGCGAGGGGATTAATCAATACAGCCCCATAATAACAGCCAACCACCAGCACTTAAAGCCCCCACTGGTACCGTGGCACAACACACTCACCCTGACCAACCCGTACAGAGAAGCATTCACGCACACCTGTATGTTTTCCATTCAAGACTCTGTGCGAAAGACGTTCTGTAGACACCTCGGGCAAAAGGGAGGCGCAGATTCAATACAAAGATACTCATTTCCTACGTTTTGTCAGGAAGGCATCAGTTGTGCTGTTGTGAAAACAAAAGTAAACTGACTGGTGATAATTATAAGTATAATAAGTATAATAAGTATGATGCCATTTTTCTGTGGTTGTCCTGACTGGGAGTAAACGATGTCTGGACACAATAAACACAATAAAAATAATACTTTGATTGAAGTGTCCGACACTGAACTGTATTTAATGAGCAAAGATCCTTTCACATACAAACACTCCATCTCATGACCACATCTGAGAGCCCGGCACACACTCTATAATGCCACACCGCCTTACAAACACCAAACTGACATGCCCTCTCAGTTGTGAGTATACAGGGGATGGGTTAAGGGGATGTGCATGGGAGTTGGAGTGGGGCAGGGTGCAACATAACTGCAGTCACACAGTGTGCAAAGAGCCCAAAAAGTGGCTCGAGTGTTCTGTCACTGGCCAGCGCCACCCCACCCCTCCCTTTTTTTGTAGGAGTCTGCCACCCACAGAGACCTCGATCAGCAGCCCCCGGCCTGACAGCAGATCTGTCAGCCCTCCCGCCCCCTCACTTCATACAGTCAGTGAGGGCTGGTTTAGCAGGAAGCAGACAGTGTAGCAGGAGGTGAAAACTCCAGCTATTTGTCAACGTGGCGCCCGTGTCAAAATGTCAGGCCCGGGGACATTCCCCGTGCAGCTGGGCTGTTAGCTAAGGAGACAGGCCGTATGGTCGGAGCAGGAGCATGCTGTCACCGACCAGTCAAACTGCATGAGACCGGCGATCAAGAAGCTCTTTCCCCTCTCTCACTCTCCCTCTTTATCTATCTATCACAACTCTCCTCCATGCGCTCACACTGACTCTTATCTATCTGCAGCTTCTTTTCCCTGACTCTCTCAATCTCACTCTCACTCTGTCATTCTCAGTTCCTCCATTTTTTTTATCTAAATCTTTCCCCCTCCTTTCCCCTCCTGTTCATAATTCATCAACTGATCAATCTATCCTTTTTTTCTATCACTTTCCTTCTACCAAAATGGAAATGGAAATAGTTTATTAATTTATACAAAAAAAAAATATTGAACTGTACCCCCCCTTTTCCATAGTATTGCATTTTTTCACAATTCTGAAATAGAATGGGAAACAGGGCAGAAAATTACAGTGGGCAAAACAAGTTCAGAAGGACTTCCCAGGTTCTGGATAAGCTTGAGGCATGTATTAAGATTCGGCCAATCACTGACAGGGAGCTGTTATTTCAAAATATTATCCTTACGTTGTGACTTCTGTTGTTTGCGGAGGATTGATAGGTTGTCAAAAACAACTATTCCTGTGAAAATCTCATGTAGCAAAAATAGTAAACATCTTAGTATTTGCTTGAAGTGCCAAGTCTGGTGGTGATTTCATTGTCTATCAGCCTGGCTAAGATACACTCGCCCCGGAGAGTTCCAATCCCAGAAGATTAAGAGCTGAAATAACAATAACAGAAAATCAAATCAAATAACATATGAAACGTGAAAAAACAACATTAACTGTATTCATGAGCGGCAAATTCATTGCTCTATCTTTCCTTAAGCTTCTTTGACTTGGCATTTACTAGGAGAGGGTGGAGGATTTACTGTAGCAAAATG
Organism: Seriola aureovittata; assembly: GCF_021018895.1. Taxonomy (NCBI): domain Eukaryota; kingdom Metazoa; phylum Chordata; class Actinopteri; order Carangiformes; family Carangidae; genus Seriola; species Seriola aureovittata. The sequence goes on along the minus strand of NC_079364.1, from coordinate 24,272,636 downwards.
CAAACAGGGTATTTATGGGTCAAACACAGCCTAGCTGGCTTTATGGAAGATTATACCCATTTTTTTCCCCAAGAAGAACACAAATTCAGTTTGATAGTGGTTTGATAACATTTTACAGCATTTAATTTTGAATCTTATTAGGTCATATAGTCAGAATGCTACTGGATTGGGAGGGGGCAGGTTGGGCTTGGTTGATCTTTCATGACAATTTTGACAATGTTGTAATTGCTTGTGTGTGTGGGTGTGTATGTGTGTTTTGTCTCTCTTTCAGGCCTGTCTACCTCTCCCCTTTTTCTGTCCATTTTGTTTTTCTTATCTTAACACCCCTCCCAGAGTCCATCTGGTACCTTTGCTCCCCCTCAGAACATGGGCCGGTGGAATTCCCTGGCCTAATTAATGAGCAGACACACACAGACGGCTAAAGGCTCACATGTCTGTCTCTGTGCACCACCTTGCCTCAGGAGGCCCTTTATTGAAAAGGGAAATAAATTAGATCAACTGGACAGAATGTACCAGCCAACAGCATGAAATGTCACACACAGCTTTTGACCAACCCAGGTTTTTACAAGCTTAGATGCCTTTAAACTGTGTCAGTATTTCAATGCTTTGTGATCACAGTAATTAACATTAAATTTAACCATGTGCAAAGGTAAAGGGTTTCTGTGTTTACTGCAAAATGATTTGCGAGTATTACACATAAGTCTTTGCATCATCAAATATTGCATGACAAATGTGCAATATATATAGTGCAATTGCATGTACTCATGTTTGCTTGGTTATCTACCTTCCTTGTACATGACAAAGACAAATCTACTGGTCTAAGTTTGACTGTATTTATCTGTCTTTGTGTGTTAGCCCTGTAATGGCCCTGGGACTTCTCTGTGGTGTTTTCTTCATGCACCACAACACAATCCTGGATGGTCAATAATAACAGCTGGGCGTAGGTAAAATAAAAAAAAGTGATCAATTCCATTTCATATACTCGTATGATTATACAACGAAAGAGAAAAAACTCTCTGAAAGAGTGGCAGAAACACAGGATGAGTCAACAGTAGCTGCCAGGCCACCCAGAGTGCGATGCTGGGATCCAAAAATCATATCAATGATTTCATCACAACTCTGCCGTCCCAAGTGCCAAACAAGTCCTGGAGAGCTCACAATACAAGACTGCAAGAGTTGCAGAAGAGAGATAGGCAGCGAGCTCTCTTGCAGTCTGTCTGGCAGAGTGAAAATGAACAAGAAATAATGTGTTTGAAAATATTTGCCTTTTTCTTGTCTCCTTTTGAGTTGTGACATTATTAGTCATGTGGGACATCAATCATGCAGTGAGTTAATGACACATCCAGCCCATGAATCTTTCAGCTCCTTTCCCCAACCTCAACAAGGCATGCTGGGACTGTTCCTGCTTAGCAGCTGCTGGAGCAAGGCTGTGCCGGAGCCTGGGCGGATTTGCCAGCACCGGCACTTTGATCTCAGCTTGTGGAACAGATAGCTGTGAGGCTGGGCCTGGATCTGGCTAGGCTGGAGTCTGGATGCTGCACTGAACGGTGCACACACACAGTAGCCCAACTCCCACAGGCCTTACTCTCCCTTTCTCACTCCTAGTACTAGGAGTATATGACCAAAAACTTGTGTTGCAATGTACAATACTTGCTTAGAGTTGCATTTATGAAAGCAATTTTGATATGTGTGCAGAAAACTTTGTGTTTTCCGTTTTGATGCATAGAAAATACAATATGTTGTTTTTACAATTCAAACAGCAATAAAGTCAACCATATCAAATATACCACAGCCTGATTTTTGACATTTTACACCACAGAAATACCATGGTGCTAAAATAATTAAGAAACTGTAGCAGCCAGTACTTTGATGTTTTTACAATTAACTGCACAGCCCTACTTCCTATATTTTTTCGTTCCTGAGGAGCCAAAATTCAGGAACAGCCTGCTCCATTCACACTCCCTGGGCAGCTCCACTGACATACTTTCCCTGCTAATGGGGCCACCTGCAGGTCTGTGCAGGGCCCCGTCCGGACAGTGTCAGAGGGGAATGCAGACAGAGCAGGCGGTGACGTGGGCGGGTGGTGGTGCTGGACATCTGTGACTGGCACCAGCATAAGAGCTCTTTCATTTCCCCCTGTTCTTACTGAGTGCCATGGGCACACACACAGAGCCGGGCACGGGTACATGCCAGGGCACCAACACATGTCAGGAAATACTTTCTCTGTGATCTGAGTGAGTGGGGCCCGAGTTAATGCTCCCCTGATATTTGGACAGCGTGAAAGCTGCAGAGAATGCAAAAGAGAAATGGATCACACAGAAATTCCAGAGGGAGGCCATTAATTTTACTCCTAAACATTTTCAAACACCAGAAAACTGACATACATGATACGTTTTATATTTACATTTGAAGTTTTATCATTTTATTGTGTTGAAATTGTGTGCTCATGCTAGCCGCAAAGTCAGCTCCATTTTCCCTGTGTAATTCCCCTTAACTTTGATGCTTACAGTGTGATCCAACACGATACAACATGATACGATGTAACACAATACGATAGAATATGATGCAATAGTACATGATATAAAGTGATACAATATGGTAATACAATACATGATACGATACTACACACAAGATGATATAATACGACCTGATACAACACAACACAATATGACAGCGTATGACACAATACAATATTATGCGAGCCGATACAATACAAAACAATTTTGAATTTTGATAGAACTCACTAATTTAAATTTTTATTAAGGCTTATAGTTATGCACAGTTGAAGCCGTGCCCACTTTGAGTGACAGGTGGGTGCCGTGACAGTCCACTAGCTATCTGCTTGGCACACCCTTAACTAATTCAAGTCACTGAACGAGACCTCTTGGTCGTGTTTATGGTGTTTGGTACCTTTTGGAGGATCTTTCATACAAATATCGGACAAATATTTTCATACAAATACCGGACAAATAATATGTCCTAGTGTGCGATTAACTGACTGCTGTATTTTGAGGCGAGTGAAATTTTAGTATTATTATTATTTATATGTTAGCACTAATTAGCAGGTATTGATGTCTGCGCTCATCATACCTGGCTTATTAGCTTAGCCCGTTAACTAGGTAATTAGCCAGCAAATAAATTAGCATTTGGTTACCCTTCGAGCAAGACACCAAGCTGTGCTAACAATGCTAACAGGAGAATATGCAGACCACAGTTATAAAACCAGCTCCACACACGCTCCATCTCTCTTCCAATATTTGGATTAGCTGGGAGTTAGGCAGAGTCAGGCAATGCCAAGATGGTGACGAAGGAGCAGCCCACTCTGAGCAATATGATACAGTATGATATGATACTACATGACCCAATATGATACAACTCAATACAATGTAATATTACACAACACAATAAGATATAGAATGATGTGCTATGATGTGATTCAACACAATACGACATGATATGACACAGTATGATACAACATGATACATACAATATGACACAATACAATACAATACAATGTGATATGTTACAGTACAACATGATACAATACACAGACTGACATGATACAGTACGATACCATTTGATCCGATACTACACAATATTTTTGGATACTACATGACATGTGACGTGATATGAAACAGCAGATACAACATGGTACCATACGTTCTGATATATTACATATGATATAATACAATACTATACAAAAATATCTGATACAATACAGTACAATGAAATATAAATTACTATATGATATTCTACAAGATACAATATAATACAATACAATGTGATACAACTTGATATGACATGATCACAGCCTGCCATAATTAGACAATTACCATCATTAACTAAACATCAGTCAAGTCATACATGTCCATATGTCTGTAATGTACTACTACTACTGCTATTTAATATTCACCAGCTGCAACAAAGATATACTGTACTGCACAACTTTTGAAGCACTGAACTAACTGTTTAACCATTTAACTGCCAATGTGAATGAATGCATTGAACAATTTAACTTACTCTGAAGAACCATGAGTCTTCAACCAGAGGGTAAAAAGCTGATGACTGATCACCATTTTTTCAACCACTCTGATTAAAGACACCTTGTACAATAATTGTGTTTTAATTTGTGTATTTAAAGTAATAATTACAAAAACAAGACTCACAGTAGGAACCTGTCAGACAAGAGTGATAAAAAGGGCATTCAATTAACAAAGCCTGGGAGTGCCTGATACCTGGGGTGTAATTTCCTTAAACACCATCCTCAGCCGTTAAAGAGAAAACACTGTGCAGTCTTGACACACTGGGCCCTGCCTTCAGGCAACCGTGCAAATTTATGGGTGTACTTGGCTCATTGCACCAGAGAATAATCAGACCTTTACAACAAACCTATAATTTGGGCCTCAGGTCTATTCATATCATTTAGCTGTTCGGCCTGTATCTCACTATTGCTTTGTGTTTGTAGTTCCTCCTTAGGAACAGGAGAAATGATCACAAATACAGGCTGATGCTCATTTCTGCAAGGTTTGACTTACTCTCTGACAAAACTGATCATGAACTCAAATACAAAAATAATGCAGACAACTGATCAAACATACTACTCACACAAAGAAACTTTAAGTTTGAAAGTGAATATAAATCTACATTAGTTTTAATTTCTTTAATGAAAACTATGATAAAATATGTTTGTGAACAACCTTCTTTTCCAGACTAAGAGGAGGTGAGGCATCGATGTCATTAAACACTAACTGTGACGATATCAATATGCGATATTGCTGATGAAAGAAGACGACACTAAAATGTAATTTAATAAAATTAAAGTTTCTGTTGTTTCTGACAAACAAGAGGAGATAAAACATTACACTTTTTTTTTTTTTTAATGCAGCAGTCCTGTTTCCTGTGCTGCGCGTGTCATATCAGGACTACACCGGTTGGCAGCACTCAATGAGCACAGCATTAAGCACAGTGAGGAATATTTTACTGGTAGTTAACAATGACAGCAGCAGGGTTTTTGAAAATGAAACAAGGTTTTTTTTTTGTTCAATTTTTGTTACAATGAGGATGAGGAAAAAAACAAATACATTGCTTTTTTTCAAAAGGGAAGAACTGTGGCCATAAAATGGCTGGTAAGACACAAACCTGAAGAGACAAATTAAGGCTCACCACAAAGAAACTGAGGTAAACTAACAAAACATTAGGTGTTTTTTTAAAGCTACTGTATATTACATCAACTTTAGGCAGTGGCGTAATGTTATGTATTACCATCTCACAACAACAGGGCATTGCTACATTGCTTGCAGATGGGGATTTAGTCTCTCTGAAAGTCAGTAGCCCAGTCACATACGTTGGCTAAGACAAGTTTGTTTGTTTCGGAGTATTAAACATTCTGTGTTAAAGCACACAGCATTCAATTGCCATACACATTTCCTAGCCAGGCCTTGTCGATTTTGAATTTCAGCTAAATGTCATCTATTTTGGCCATCTACTGGTTAGAGCATGTATGGTAGAAGATTGTTCTGGGCTTGAATAAAGTCTGTCAGGCAGTAGTTAGCTGTCAATAACACAATTTAGTACAACACTACCAAACCTGATGCACCAGATGGGTGAACACAGACCCATCTGGGAAGACTTTTTTGGAAACTGTTTGGAAAAGGGCAGGCCCTTTTAAAACATGCTTGGCAGGTTATCGGGTGAATCATCTTTCTATCATATGATGTAGTCAGAGAGTGCTGAAGATGAAACACAACACGACGACAAACTGCAGTGTGAAGGGCTTTGAAAGCTAGTTAGCATGTTGGTAAATGATTCTTGCAACCTTTGGAAGGAAAATTTGCACATAAAAAGGAACTTCAATATCAAAACTTCCCTGTAGCTGTCCATAGTTCCTTCCTCACTGATTGGTCCAAACAACTGTGGTTCAGACACAAACGTACTGAATTGACTTTATTACAGGGCTGTTATACTGTTTGATTATTTCATTGGAAAGTGGTTGGAAAAACCATCCGTCTATCATCATCTATCACGGGCTGACTTAAACCAATCAGATTTCGCATCCTTCCTAAAACATCTTTTCAATCAAGAAGAGCCTTCGGTGCCGTTCTTTGCTCGTCTTTCCATGAAGAAATACTTTCCAGTTCTGATATACAACTGATGCTATAGCAGCATTTATGCTCTTATACAAATAAGAACATCAGTCATGTTATATCTTCATGTCACTACATTGCTTTAAATTAATAATTATTATCATTTAGCCACAATTCTTGTCAAAGGGCTACTAAACACACACACACACATACAGACACTAAGAGTGGAAACCTGACTCTCCATTCAGAACAAAGTGGAAAAATGCAGGCCGAGTTAAGAGGGAATCAAAAGGAGAACGATTTAGAAATTCAAGGGGATCAAATGGTAGCTTTATTAGGAGTTGAAGCCGCAGGGCTGAGTGGAATGAAAGCCTAGTCTGTGCTGGGTCTAACTGGCCAGGTCAGGCGAGACACCCAGTGAGAGAGAGCACTCAGGCCTGGAGGAGCCTTCACACCGTCAACCAAACCCTCAGGGGTCATCCCACTCTCCTGCCTTAGCATACCGCTGCACTAATGTCTTTCTCAACAGGTACAGTGAGCAGGGGGGTAGCCAGGTAACCCAACGCTGATGGGATCAGTCAGCCTCCTGAAGGCAGGGCACTCATTTTTTGTGATCATCATGTTAGCACAGTTGCTTATGAGATGGCAAGCTTTTAGGTGAATGGGCTAAATGAATGGGAGAAGCCTTGCTCTGAGCAGCAAATGCAGGTGACGACAATTCAGGTCAAAGATTATCTTGCGTCTTGCAGGGGTGTGTGGAACAAATCCAATTTTTGCAGCAGGGACAGAAAGCAAAGCAGGCCAAAGAGGATATCATTCATAATTACAAGGCTTAGCCAAAGCAAATGCCCCCCCACAGAGAACTGCAACAATGGCCTTAATTACATTTTTTCCTCCAACCTCACCTCAAAGTAAAAACATGGATGACAAATTTGGCATTGGGATTCCAGCTCATGGCTACTCTCTGTGCCAATTTCACTTTTTTGCTTCTTGCCAAGACAAATCATATTAACATGTTACTAAAGAAGACTAAAACCTTTTGGCTACATACCAGTCCACCGCTGCCAGTAAACTTCATTAAAGCGAAAAATGCTTTTAGGAAACCTTTCCTCAGTTGCAATTATAAATAAGTTCCTTCATGGAGCCCCCCGTCATGGGTGGGCTAGCAGCCCAGGGGCCACTGGCGTGCAGACAACTGATCACTAGCCTGAATAGAAAGCAAGCCCAGGGAGCCTGCTCAAGTAACTGCTTTGTTACAGAATAAATGTCGCCAGCAACTAAGTTTACAAAGGACCATTTGTCAACATGTTTATGCAATAAAGGTCTATAACTATGGTGACGACAGCCAAAAAAAAAAAGTGTCTGAGCCCATCAGGGAGAGGAAAATAGCCAGTTCTGACATAACACAAAACAATCATGGTGGGGACTGGCTAATAGTGCTTGAATTGAAGAACACAAAAGACTCTTGATCCAGTGTGAATGTGTAAGGTGAGATGACTGGAGTACCTGAGTGCTACAATACAGGAGACTCTAACATATTCCCGCCAAAGGCCTCCGTCTCTGCCTGCCATTGCTACTGATAAAAACAAAATTCTCCCCGAGTTGCTCTCCCTAATTAAATTGAACTAAAACACACTGAATATGCAATTCAGAAGACGTGTTTCGCAAATCTCGCAACGCTCACAGTTTTTCCGCCTCCTGATAGACCCCAGAGGTATGGGCAGGCACATAATAACATATTAATTTAGACTTAAATTGCATTATTTATTGCTTCATTTAACTGCTTAAGAAGCACTCTCAGACCTGGGAAACCTGCTTCATCTACCTGCCTGCAAATGAGCAATCTATTGAGACTGATAACGGAAAAAAAAAAATTTATGTTTTGAGTGGAACTAGTTCAAATTCCCTTGTTGTTCACAACAATCTCTGGTACTCAATGTCACAGCAGAAACAGGTAAAAGACTTCCTTTATGTTTCTCTATTGGCCTTGGTCTGCCCTAACATGGTATGGTAATTAATAGTTTATAATTATTAGACATTTGGGAGCTATGAAATAACTTTTTGCGTTAAAGAATACAAGTCTGAATGGTGTGAAGACGTCAGCACTGTCATGTCTCAGTTGTCAACATGTTTCCGCCTTGCGCAAATTGTTCAGCACAGCACTTCACCTCATTTTCAAAAAAAGTAGGTGTTGACGCTTTGGTTTTTTTTTTTTTTTCTTTTTTTTACAACTGGTCTTTTCATATCCTCATCAGATGAGGAGAGCTGCTGAGTGTTGAGACCTACCGACAACATATTAGGACATTTTCATCATCTCCTGAGACTTGCTAGAGACAGGGCTATGAATGAGGGAGCTGTTCGATGAGGCCAACCAAAGGCAGACCTCTGTCTCCTCACCACTCCATCACTCAGTGACCCTTCCACAGGACACGCCAAACCAATCAGCAGAGAGGCCTTAAAAAAAATCCCCCTACCTGTCCCAGGTGATCCCCTGCTCAGTTAGCGTCCCCCTCCCTGACAGTCAGGGCCATGGTAACTGGAGTAAGGCGTTCATTTCAGTGGGGCCATTCATCTTTCTTCCCTTTCCCCTCTGACACCTGAACCAGACTCGCCCAGCAGCCAGCGGCTTTGCAACAGCTTCCTCTCTGGGCTCGATAAGATCTGATCAGAGCCGCGTGGCAGGCCGCCCGCAGAGAACCAGAAGCACCACGCTACTTTCAAACACATGTAGAACACACACACATACCATGTAAAAAAATACTATATATACTGACACAAACATACAGTTTATCTCAGCTCACTAACGGGAAACCATCTGAGACTGACACTGACAGCAAGCTGATCCCTTCCCCTCATCTCTCCCACACTCACACTCCCACAAACACGTCTCTATCTGACAATTTCTCTCATTGTAGTCAGACGCCAAACGGAAGGGAGTTGAGGGGTTTTAGAGATGACTTCCGACACTCACTGCAAATGAGGCACCTTAAAGATACTCTTGAGGATGGGGGTTTGCCTAAATGCACGCTTGTTTGAACACACACAGGTGCGCTCACACCCAGATGTTATTCCTGTGTTGCTGACACTAAAATGATGTTTCTCACCGAAACCCCTGATACTGATGCCTCCTCATGAACTGGGTGGATGTCGCGATGACAGTAAGTTCAGAGGATGCCGATGATGCGCAGTGATACGACAGCTTACAGCTGTGATACCTGTTTAGACAAACCCTCTGACAACAAGATGTGTTACTAAGCAAGGCTTTAGCACAGCCGATTCCCTCATAACAAGATGCGGATTTGCTTGCTTTAGAAGTATGGAGACTAGTCTCCAAGTCTCTCTTATGACGGTTAGTGCTAAGCCACAATGTTTACACAGACCCTCGGGGCTATTTCACTCTCCAGCACCAAAATAGCAGTCATCTCCCAAATCTTCTTGTGAGGAGAGAAAGTCTCATTGATGAGGATAAGAGGAGTAAGGGACAAGACAAGCTTGGGGATTAGTTACCCTAAACTCCTGCACCGCGTACTCCACCGTCTGGTGCTGTGCATTGAGCCATCTTGACAGGAGGAGGCCGTACGGCATTTGCGGAGTTTAGATGTGGTCGTGGAGCGTTGCTCAGCGGGGATTAGGAGGCGTATGGCCCCCTTCGCTTTTAATCAAACCCTTCCAATCAGGCCAGATTACAATAGGATAAGCAGCTTCAGCACATTGTGTGGTTAATACTCCTCTCTTGACGGGTCTCCCAAAGTCCCCTGTCCCCTGCAACTTAAAGAGGGCTGCATTATGTCAAGAGAATGCAAATTATTTTCATAATTGCGTTCGACAAAGTAGGTTAGCCAGAAGTGATGAAGCAACATCTAGAAATATTGTTATTGGGACTTTTCTATGATTTTTGTGTACTTCTTTGATAAATCCTTTTTTTTGTGTTACACCATTTTTTTCAAAGGGCTTACAGAGGCTTTCTCCAGTCCCCTGCTCTTTTTCTTTACTCTAGGGTCCCTGAGGGCAAACGCTCTGCCCTTTAATGCTGCCCTTTTGTTGCACATTTGATTGAATTTGAAGTAACTTTATATCAGGCAGGTTAGTCAGAACTAGTTCGGTAGGAGACGTCCTCTTCGCTTTTCACTGTTTAAGTAAAGAAAGTTGGTTAACGTCGTAGATGTGTGCAGGCTGCTGGTGTGATTCACATGCATCTCTTTAGATCCACTTCAGGCAGATCACAGAGAGGTTTTGTCACAACTGACTGTTTTACTAGTTGTTTCAACTTGCAGAGCTTTTCTGAAGAGTTAGGTAAACAGTGTTAACAAGGTAGAGGTTTTCATGGTCTGACTGAACAAAAGCCAGAGACGAGGCACTTTGCCTGCGCTACCATCCAGCGCGATCACTACCCTTAATCTGGGAGTCAGGCTGCATACCTTCTGATTTCTCTGTTAGAACATGGAGAGAAGAGCAGTGTGTGGAACTTCAAAGGGGCAGGGAGACGCACATGGCTGCTAATTTTTCAGACTGGGCATATGTGGCGGAGAGCTTGGATTTGAGGCTCTCCTCTTACTTCAAAGCCAGGCGCCTTAAAAGGTCTGGCTGTGTTTTGACGTGGATCTGCAGAGGTGAATGAGAATCAAGCACCCGCTGCAGACCCTTCAGAAGTCAGGCTCACTCTGTTTAACCCCCTCCCTCCCCAATTCTCCCTCTGCACACACTCTCTCCTCCCTGCCTTGACAAAGAGAAGAAGAAAAACAAGAAAATTCAATAATGCCTTTGAGAGGCAGGATTACCTGAGGAGACGCCTGCGCTGCTATGCCGCGAGTGAAATCTCATGTGCCCTCCTCTCCTTCTGCTCTCACCACATCCCTCCCTCCTTTCACTCCTCTCTCCCTTCTACTCCCTAGCCTGGCTAAAGACAGCCCTCAAAAAGCACATCAAAACTCTCCTTTGATGCCATGGCAGGCAATTAACCCCTTGAGTCCAAAATTACAGATTGCTGGGGATGTGACACATTTTGGATGGGTGGGGTGTCAAGTGTGCATGTGCCCGCTCGGGGGGGGGGGATTAGAGTGGGTGGGTGTATTGTTTGTTTGTTTTAAAGCAGGCTACTTCTTTAATGAAGCGATGCCGTGGCAGATTTGAGACAACCCATTTCTGTCAGTTTGAAAAGTAAAGTAGGGTAAACCTCTAGAGAAGGGGCTAGCTTCACCGGAGGAAGTGTTTGCACTCGATTATTTGTACTCCTGCTCACTTCTGATGAACAATGCTGCAATACAGAGGGAACAAAGGAGCCAGGCTTCTTGCGAATTTTAATTAAGTTGTGGGTGCAGCCAAACAATGATGAGGTCTATCCCAATTTCAACTGCGTTTTTGTGTCACTCGCTCCTCTTGTGTTGCTTTGCATAAAAAATAATTAGGTTGGGTTGGAGTAGTGTTGGATGGAAATGGCAGATAAAGCCCAGTGTTCCCTTGACTGATGTAGGTGATGAAGTACATAAAACACAGACTGAATGCCATGTGCCGTTTTGGCACAGCAAAACGATTTACAAAATGACTCTATTTTGGAGACTTGTCCGTCGCAGGGCAGGTGTGTAACAAGCCTTGCCAAGTAATGCAGTGACACTGTAGTGGAGGTGTGACAAGCGCTACACGATGTGACAAGAACGGCCTAGTGTGAGCCCAGTCATCCGGTGTGCCGTGACTGGTGACCCATGGCAACAGGGGCTGTCTGTCTGATGAAGTGCTATGGCTGTCGCTGTCCACGCCGCTGACATTAAACACATCAAAACACCTGAGACCCTCATTGCATGGCATTCAGCCCCAGCAGTCTGTGCACACCAGATGAAACACAGCACACGTCAAATAACACTATTAAAACTGGGGGGGAATACACACGCACTTACACACCTCTCTGTTTTTGCTTCTACATTTGATTATTCATGTCAGCAAGGACCCACCACAGCTTTCTCTCATGGTGAGTCCCATTTGTTGCGGCGAGCCATGGGTCTTTCACCCGCTAGCTTGAGAGTTAGTGATGCTGTCAGTCATGGCAGTTGGCGTCCTCAACTCCGCTTCACGTATGAGGCCTCAGCATCTCTCTGTGCACTGCCAGACACTCACGTGCACAGTTACTTAAGTTCAAGCAAACATGCAGCACTCTGATCTAGACAATTAGCACATATCACAGCGGTTGGGTACACAGCATCAATCTGCAGTTTTTCTCTGCTGACGACCAATGAGTCGCTTTTCCTCCCTCACTGCAGTCTCCCTGGCTTTCTATCCTGCAAGACACAGGCAAAGGCTTCTGATCTCCTCAAGACATTGTTTTACAGAGGGCTTTCGCGCCGCCCTCCCCTGGCAGACAGTGAGATTACACAGTGATTATAAGCAACGCAATATTGTATGACAGCCTCTTCCACGTGAGGGACTTACAATCATGTTTCATTAATTCAGCTTGAATGAAGCCTCATTTCAAGCATAGAGGAGCTTAAGATTTATGTGAAATTAATAACATAACAGATGTCTTCAGAATATGGTATTTCTGGTATAAATAAAGGAAATCAGATTTTTTCAAAAATACACTCATAAATAAAAAAAAACTTTAGACTTCATGCATTGAACCAGGCTTACAGGGGTGGTAACTAGGAGTTCAAGAGCTTTTCACTTACATCGTGCATCATAAAGGTACCAGAGGGGGGTGTCAGGCGACAGATTTGTATCAAATGGCCTTATTTAACACTGCCTCTTTGCTTTAATACTGGCAAGCCATGGCAAGCATTGTGTTGGTTATTTCAATAGGATGTAATCACCCAGGGATCTTGCTAAAACATGGTATGCATCACAGCTTTCCTTTTTTTTTTTTTTTAATTTTCATGAGTTGCCATTACTTCTCATCCATTCGTTTCTTCTGTAACAAAATGCATCTGTGTTTCGAAAATGTCTCACGCACTTTGTTAAAGCTCAGGGAGCCCTACACAGGATAGCCTCAGGCCAGAACTGCTGCACTCCCTTTCCCTTATGTATGCACTGTCTCTGCATAAACTAAACATGGGGACAAGAGCTTCACAACATACTGTCTTGCATGGTGCTGCCCTCCCCAGGTACTCCACCAGAGCAGCTCAAACAGAGGCGGTGGGGAGACAGCATTTCTCTGCTTCAAAGAGGGGAAAAAGATAAATCATTCAGGTTGGGCTTTTGTTCCAATATGCCACGGAGCTGCGATCACAATCCCTTTTTCCACTCTCTTTGTTTCCCAAAGTAAAGCGTCTGGATGTGACAGTGAACCAGACTTCTTCGGCAGGTTGTTTATGCAGCTCAATCACTATAATTCTTCAAATTTGAAATGACACCACTGACGTGCTCACTTTTCGAAAAGTGGAGCTGTGAGAGCTTTTTGTGCAAAGATTGGCCACTTGTCATTTAAGAAACAAGTATATATACACACATACAGTGTATATTACCGAATATTTAAATATATGGATACGTACTGTAGATAAACTACGTGCCATTTCAAACTGTACAATAAAGGCAACGGAGTGACAGCGCCAGCTCTAAGATGAAATGTGATTAAAATATGATTAATGGAAGTTAAACTGACAAACTGACAATGATCATTGTTATTTTTGAAGCTATTTGAGCTGAGACAGATAGTGATTTACTCTGTAATTAATTTAATCACATTTATTCTGCTCCACTAAGTCAGTTGAACCATGAATTCAACTTTTTGTCATCCTCACTGAAGAGGGGCCTGTATTTATTCATGCTCTCAGTCATTGAAGTGAGCCCTGTGTATGTCTTTGTCAGGCGAGGCTGCAGAACTCCTGTCTCAGCCAGCCCGGCATCCAGCCTGGTTAAGTCGTTTAAAGGAATACAATGCAAACAGAAAAAACAATAAAGGAAAATCGGAGTTATTAAATTGGATATTGCAGTAATGCATAATCTAACTTCATCTCAGTGAATCCGATGGAAATTCTTTGTTTAGCCAGAGAGAGCTGAGGCACTCTAATAATTGAAAAACCAATTCAAATTTATATGAGAGCCGGGTCTATGCAAAAGTGGGCGGATGGAAGAATGAGGTGTAGGGGTGCATTAATCTTTATAACATTATTATTTTTTCTTCATTTCTAGAATAACAATTGTCTGCTGTATAATAGGATCAAAGTGAGTTTGCTAATAATGACTGAAGAGGAAGGGGCTTACAGTATGTCAATCAAACACTTTCTAATGGCGTCTAATTCAGTCTGTACCCAGCAACCCTTTGCACTGCTCGCTCTGCTTTACACATCAATGGGCACAGTGGCCCTCCAGCTCCTGCCGAGAACACAGTCGGGCAGAATAAAACACAGCATTGTACTAAACTGTCTTTAATCTATTCACTGTTAGGGTTCGGTTAATGTTCAGTGTGTCTGTTTTATAATTACATCCAGACAACAACTAGTACAACTCTTAACATTCATCGTACATTCTTGCTACATCGCACCATCAAACCATGGAAGCTGTAAAGAGAAGTCTCTTAAAAGAAGCCTTTTCGCATGCCAGCACAAATTCAAATTCCCCCCCTCCCTTTTGATTGATATCCAGATATTTCAGGTCACGGAGGTTTGAGTTGGGAGGTTTGGGGGCAGGTGGTGGGGGAAGTGAAAGTGTATCAGTGTGACATGGTGTTAATTTACTAATAAATAGGGAACGGGTGGGCGACAGGAGGTCCAGACGAGGGAAAAGTGCTCCTGCTTGTGGCCCCTGGGGTGATGCGTGGAGAGACATGGAGCCCAGAAGCTCTGGCCACTTGCCAGCGCTAACTGTACTTCTCCCGCTCCTCCCTGCTGAGAGAACATCCATCTCCCTCCCCAGCCTGACACTCCGTTTATTCCCACATTCATTTGTCATGTCCCCAATCAGCTGGATGAATAGAAAAGCTCTGACCATGATGGATGGTGATTCTAATTAAGACCAAAAAAAGAAAAGAAAAAAAAGAGCTGCACTGAACTTGAGATGCTATTTTCCTTTTTTTTCCCCACCCTTTCTGTTTATCTTATAAGAGGTTACCCCCCATCTTTTTTTCTTGCTGGTGGTGTCAGTCAGCTGTAGGTCATCTGACAGCAATGAGAGAGAGAGAGAGACAGGAAGCTGGGGGGTGGGGTGGGTTGGGGTGGGGTGGGGTGGGGGGGTGGGGGGGGCAGCTGAAGTAACTCTGGACCCAGGATGCTTTTGTTTGTTTGTTTGCTGTGTTTAAAACAAAGAGCGCATGGCATTGAGAATTCCATCTGAAGGAACTCCCCTCAGAGATTAGTTATTCAAAGGCATGCAAATGACATTGCCATGTGCTGGTTTACAAGGGGGTTGTGTTCATTTTGGATCTGCTTAATTGCTTCATTTCTAAAATAACTTCTCTGTTGTTTACCAGTACAATACAGATAAAGGCTGTGAAGCCCATTTGATGCATCCTTTTTTTTTTTTTTTTTTTTTGCCTTGTGTGTGCATTACTTCACTGGTTGGTCTACAATGTGTTTGTCAAGAATTCATAGGCTGCTTTTTAAAATACCTTATGATGTGGGTGAGGTCCTTCTGACAGCAATATTGCAATCATGCAGACAAATGGAAACCCATAAAAATAAATGAGAATGGAAAGCCATAAAAATAAATGAGTTGAGGCACATTTTGAACTTCTAAAAAATTATAAACTGATCACCCTAGCATCATCTGCTCTGCACAACAGACAAAGATTGTAATGCTTTAATGTTATGCCTATTTGGGCTGATTATCTCGAAAAATCATTGCCATAGAACCTATATAATAACCCATCCTAAAAATGCATTTGCTGCATGGTGAATTTGTGAGTCCTGAAGGAGTGCAGAGGGGGAAAAGGCAGAATCTACAAACAAAATCTGTTCTTTCAGTTTTCTTGTCCATTTTAACTAGTTTGTTTAAGAAAATACATTTACTTTGATTATTTACAGTCCACAGGTTACAGGGATTAAATTTATCTCTATTTTGCCAGGTGTCTCTCTGCCCGACTATTACAGTACATCCAGAGAGTATTCAGTACCCTTCACATTTTTCACACATCGTTTACATTCATTTTTTTCCCTCATCAATCAATACAATCAATACCCCATAACGACAAATCACAGACAGAACAACTTTAGGAAATTTATTAAAAAGAAAAAACTGAAATCACATTTACATAAGTATTCAGACCCTTTACTCAGTACTTAGCCAGAGCACCTTTAAAGTGATTACAGCTTCAAGTCTTCTAGGTATGACGCGACAAGCTTTGCACACCTGGATTTGGGGATTTTCTGCATTCAACTTTACAGATCCTCTCAAGCTATGTCAGGTTGGATGAGGACCGTTGGTGGACAACCATTTTCAGGTTTGACTTGTTGGAGGGTGAGCCTTCAGCCCAATTTGAGGTCCTGAGTTGTTTAAGTGCTTATTTTGCAAACTCCAAGCGGCTATCATTTGCCTCTCACTAAGGAGAGACTCCCATCAGGCCACTCCGGCCATAAAGCCCAGATCAGTGGAATGCTGCAGTCCTTTTTCTGTTTTTGCTTTATTATGGGGTACTGAGTGAAGATTGATGAGGTAAAAATGAATTTGAACAATTTTAGCACAAGACTGCAACATTGTCTAATGGTACAATGTCAGAATACTGTCTGAATGCACTGTATATGGAAATGAGAATATAAAGGTAACTAACCACACACAATCACATGTATTTATACATTGAATTTAAAGCTAATATAGCGGCCACTGCTATTCTACTAAAATAGTTAACCTTTAACTAGGTTTTAAGCTGCATCATGAGTGGATTTAAGTATTGTTTCATTTAGTTATGTGGAATGACTCATTGAATTAACAACATGTCAGTTAATCTAAATGGGTATATTTTATTAACTGTAAAGGTAAAAAGATTAACAAGTAGCCTAACCCAAATCTAGTTTTAGCTTTGTCTGAGGCTAGCTATGGCTATGTCCCCAGCTAACTATTTTTGCTTTTGCCATCTAGTTGGCTGTTTCTTGAGTGCAGTAAGTGCAACAGTGGTTTATATAATTTAGCCCAGAGGTTAGACCAATTATATACTGCAGCCTGAGCAGCAATACATAGTCAGAATGTTAAAACGCAACAAGAGTAAAGTTAGTACAGTTTATAAAAAAAAGCATATTTAAGTAAATATGCTTTATGTCTTAACACAGTTCTGACCAAATACGAGGAAGCTGCATTTTTACACCATTTTGTCTAGTATTGTCAACAGCAAACCACACAAAATACAACAAACCAATGACATCCACATGTTCAAAGCCAAGTCAGATAAAAAAAAAAAAAAAAACGAGAGTATATATGTACAGACATTGCCATTATGCATGAGATTACATAAATAATGTGATAATGGGCATAAGCCAGGGGAGGAAGTCCAGCAGCACTTGTGTCCAAGGGAGTTAATCACCTTGGTTAGGTGTAGAAAGGCTGGATTGAATTACAAGGAAGCAGCATATCTGTGGAAGTAAGCCATGCGTGACATGCCTGCACTCCTTTAAACATGCATTGCCAGCAGGGGCCTCGGCATTTTAAAATCATTGAAAAGAATCAATTATTGTAAATGCAACAGGGGCAGTCAAGCATGTAACATTTGAAATATCTTCTCAGTTCAGTTTGGGGGAGCCTGAAGCAGCATTTGGACTATCTATTGTGAAATTCTGTAGGGTAGCCAACGTTATTCTAAACTAAATCAACCAGAATTCCCGGCACATACATCCCCTCAAGGACGCTAGATAAATCTGTAATGCCTCCTTTGTGAGAAACTAATATTAGCCAACAAAGAGTGTCAGATTTCTAATATCAGATACACATGGCGATGTTTTCAGCTGTCATTGAATCAAAGCAGGTAAATCTCCCACTTCAGTCAAAAAAAAAAAAAAAACATATGAATACCACTGTAATTTATGATACCTTCATATCACGTTTACTTTCGACAACAAATGAGGATTAAATCATTTTTATACACTGTGAGAGGAAGTAGTTTTTTTTATTCTCAATACTCGAATGACACATTGTAGCATGTCTTCAAATCCGGAGAAGAAGTATGAAACCAGTGGTATTTGGATTGCTGTCCTCAGCTAAGCCTTTCAAAATAACCCCAATATTGCCTAAATATTCTCATTATGGACATCACATAACCTGCTTTACTTCCAATCAGCCCAGAAGCCTTACTTCAGCTTTATATCTGCAGTGACATGCCTAAACCCGTGTTAAACGGAATAACAGATAATAAAAGGGAAAAGTAAACATCATCCCACGGTCAAGGACTAAATCTCTTTTCCATGTCTGTCCTGAGTGGACAAGCAGTGTTATTTTTTGTGAAACAAGGCGGGGACAAGGATCAGAGCTCCTCTTTGGGCACCATCTGAGGACTGAACCACTGTTTTCACATCATATCCCAGTGTATACACGCCTTAAACCCGCGTTGGTATGGCCTAGGCCCTTTGTTAACACTTGTTTATTGGTCCATCTCTTGATCAGACATACTCACAAATATTGATCACGACAAATTTCTGACATTGTCCCCATTGCCAAAACAGCAACCTTGAAAAAATAAGGGCTAATGCAGAAGAGGACTGCCTGTCTAGCTCTGTGTTGTGGAATGACACCCCGCCCCCACCTCCCTCCTCTTCCTCACTGCCTGTGTATGCTTATGCTCGCTTTTCTTGTTTGAGGGGCATTGCTTGATCATTCATTATTAGCTCACGTCTGTCAAACCAAACAATGAATAGACTGCTCAAAATTGATGACTATATAGAAGTGCATATGAGCAAAAAGACTTTCATTTAGTGCCCTACTCTCCATGTAGGAGGTGACAGCCATGATGGATATGACACTACACACCAGATTTATCTTGGAAATGGAATAATTATGCACTTAATGCATGACTGGTGGTCTGCATTTATACTGATAGCTAACAGGGTGGGCAGCAGGATAAGCAGAGGGGGTTGGACAGTGAAATCCCTGAGGCCTTATAGTCTCAGGCCCCATTGGAAATCTTTAACTACCGGAAAATACATTTTCTTTGGTCAAGGTTAAGATACAAGTCTACATATGCCAAGTGACACTCTGACAGAGTCACCTCCACAGGGACAGTCGGCTCATTGCAAGGTGACCTTAGAACAGCTAATGGTGACTAATACCCCTATAGAGGGAAGCTAAGGGTCATAACACGCCACACCACTTACAGGAGAACGATACAGAGACAGCAGCTAACACCGATCAATATGCTGCATTACAAATTCCTCCATCTTTCTTTGTTCCTCTCTACAAGATCAGACATGGAGACACATAATGTAGAAATAATGTAGATTTCCATCCAATCTCCTGTGAAGGCAGAACATAAAGACCTTGCATGTAAATGCTCACTGTTTCAAGAGAACGACTTTCCATTACAAGTTCTCAGTTTGGGTGGAACTGAACAAACAACAAGCAGTGCTGCCTTTATAATTGAATGTGCATTTCCCAGACATCAAAATGATCTGAATGCAGCGGTGGAGGCCTTTCTCTTCATTTTACCTCAGCCTAACTTCAGACCGGGTTCCTCCTCTTATACCGTGGGGGGAGGATGGAATCCATCAGTAGTGTCGCCGAGTGTTTTGTGTAACACTAGACAAATAATCCTTCCCTCTCACAGGCGTGAATGTATTTTACAGGTATCCGTCATCCAAGTGTCAATCCTGCCCGCAGATTTCACACGCCACTGGCACCACCTCACCTCTGCCTGCTCGCTTCCTGATTGCATAAATAGTCCCAGTGACACAGTGGACTGCATCCAATTCCACACCCGCTCAGACATCTCAGGCAAGTACATGCACAAGTCATGAGGGAGATGAAAAAAAAAAAAAGAAACATTAACTAATAAACACAGAGAGCCAGTTAAGGACAGGGTGAGGCTTTCATCTGCAAGACTGGTTTCTCAACTCCTGAACTCATCAGGTTTCTTGTAAAAATAGATAAATAAAATATATATCAGTGCAGTACGTCATCAGAATAAAAATGAGAGAAGCTGAGAAAATTGTCATTTGGGTAAAGTGTCATCAGAGTGCCTAATAGCTCATAATAACTAAGCACTAAGTCTCCACACCTCAAAGACAGTTACTCTGTGATTAAAATAATTGTAGTCATTAGCCTTGCATTTGTTTAATAATAAATTCCCATAGGCTTAGTATGATTACACTGTTATGCTGAGTCCCTTTGAAAAGCCACAAATCCACCCTGGCGCTAAGCTATGTACAACAAATATTACAATGCCAAATTCCAGGTACAGGATGATGAACAGCAGCTGAATGGGAAAGGGGTTCAAATCCATCTGGCAGGTTCCTATTCATTTCTGTTCCTGTGGTTTTAGGAGTGCACGGTGGTGGCGAGCTGTCGTGCCTTTGATCAGCTGATGGAGACAATGCAGCCCTCCTCAGCCCTGTGGCACGGGGGTTTTACCTGCTGCTAAGTCAGGTATCACAGCCAGGGACCGAGCACCTTAAAGAGGCTTTAACCCTCCTCTGGATCAGGCTGACATGATTCATGTGGGCTGGGTGAGGATTTGAGTCCCTGCTGAGGCACAGCGTCTTTCATGTCAGGCTGTTTATGAGAATATGGAGATGGGTTTTGCGTGCTTGCGGGTGTTCCTTAAAGCAGCGATACGACCTCAGGCTGGGCTTGATCCCTGACGAGTCAGAATCTACCTCTCGATGAATCTCTTGTAGCACACTTAATACCCAAAAGAACATGGTGCACGAGGTCCCTCATCTTGGTAACAGAAAGGAATTTGAGAGCAGATTAATATTATGAACAGTAATATTCCCCCGGCGGCATCTGCATGCGCCAGGGATTACAGGGCTCTGGGGTGATTACCGGCAGGGGAAGAGGGGTTACAAGTCCAAAAAACTTTTCATCTTCACCCAGGGCACAAGAGCACACACATAGCAAGACATATAAACACATAATAATAGTATGTGTGTGTATGTCTGTTTAAATCTGTACCTTGTTATGTTCATCACAGCAATATTTTTCAGATCGGTTCTGTGTCATGATGCATGAATCACATTTTCTTCCAATATATATATATATGTATGTATTCACCTTTTGTCCTACGTCTTTTTCTTCTTTTATGTATAATTTCAAGATGAAAACCAAAATTCTGCATTCCTGCATGCAGACACATAGATTACATGTGCATACATAGCATATCAGATGGGCTGCATGAGCCCATTAAGCCTATGCTGAATTCCATCACCAGGCCTATTAATCACATGAAGTAGCCACAACACATCTAATCTTTACAGCAGCCACTTTCTGTGATTATTAATCTTATTTTTTTCCCTCTCTGATGTGTGAGCACACTATTAGTTTAGTGAATTAAGAAAGGAAGCATACAAGGTGAAGGGTAGCAAAGCTAATCCCCCTTAGGACTGCATCAGAGATCCCTCAGGGCTCTGTGTCCGGCCCAATGTAGATATCAGTTTTCAGTGAGGCATGAGGACCTGCCAGGCTTAAGGCCCTGCTCACTCTAAGCCTCATTATTCCCCTTGCCACCGGGCTGACGCCAGGCCACGCGTGCAAAGCAAGCCAAGGAAATCGCCTTCAGGACCTGTCTTATGACAGAAGACTCAGCAATTTCCTCAGCACCTTTTGCGTGAGGATAACACACAGTCCATGTGCAACCAATAAGTCAGCCTAATGAAGGCCAGGCCACACAGACAAAGGGGGGCAAAAGGGAGGGCTGAAACGGGCCTCTCATGTCTGAAATTATCCAGGGTAAAGTGGTCTGACACACTGTTCTGCTGCTAGGTGGTTGCGTGAAAGAAAAGAAACAACACTGTTTCCATTTAGAGTTACGTTGGAATCACATAGCGCAAGAGATTGCACACATTTGTGAGAGGAAAACAGCAGGATATTTCCCTTCCTTAGACTCTAATGTTGACTTTGTAGATTCCACAAGGTCTCAGGGATTGAGCAGAGGAAGGAAGGCAAGGGGCTCTGCAGTACACCACCATGCAGAGTCTGAGTTTGTCAGCAGCTCATAAGCCTGAAGTTCAAAGAGCAATCTGATAGAAAAGCTGTCTTGGCAGTGGTTTCCTCTCGTGTGTTTGCCTGCAGTCTGCTTCCGTCGGACTGCACCCAGTAGTCATCAATTAGAAAACTGAAGGGTGCCATCCACACACAAGCACAGCCACTATTTGGCTGTAAGTTAAGGAGACAGCATCGCTAAAAAGATTTCAGGCCTACAATCATATGGGACCAATAAACAGCAATGTTACATGGTAGGTGCTTTTACTAGTCTTCAACAATCTTTGCTGGTTTTGTTTGAACTTACTAAAGCAAAACACTTTCATGAATAACATGATCAGCCTACTGTAAGGTAAACAAAAAGTAGCTTACTTTTGATGTGAACCTTAATACTTGCAAATATGAGACAATACACCAGCCCCATAGTATTTTGCATCCATACAAAAATGGAAAATTAATAATATTTCACACTTGCACAATCAGCCCCGCCCCAATGTGTTCATTCTGGACACACAGCACACTACTGTATTTGACAAATTTACAGTTCTTCAGACGCAATATATCTTCAAAGTGATTACACATGTGAAAACTTGACAAATGTTAAAAGTGGTTGTCATGGATTTACATATAGCATATCATTTTAGTTTTTAAATCCCTGGATGGGAAGTTTAAGTGGCAATAATTATTACTTTGGAAGGAGTCTCATCGAGACAAACTCTTTTATCTCCCAACTCTCAGGCTCATTATTTCTGGCCACAGCAAGAGGGTGTTTTTTAGCACAAAAAATCCTAAAACTCTACTGTACACTACCTAAAACCGGATTTCTGAAGTGAAAACGACTAAGCCCTCTTAAAACCCACCTAGTCACTGGCAACTACTGTAAAGCTTGTGCAAAACAGCCTAGCAACATGCTTAAAGTTCAAACTTTAAACTTTTAAACTTTAACATGCTAAACATCGTTAGCTTGGATAGATTCTCCGCAATTCAACCGTTCAGTTCACTTTACAAAATTCATGAGTGCAAACTATAATTCATTCAGATTTAACAGCATCACAAACCACCAAGAAGATGAAATATGGAGAATCCCTACCTTAGAAAAGATTATTAAGTCCAACAGTCCATCTGTTCCTCCATTTTTTATATTCCTGAGGCTCCACCAATTAGAAGAATCAAAACGGTTTATCAGCCAAACATTCCATGTTGTGAATATTGTCTTGTGAAGTCCATTGCAGACAGCAAGGCAACTTCTTCTTCTTGACTTCCTCAGACGTGAAAACATTTCTTTTTTTTCAATTTCCGGCTGGGGGATTTTTAGGTATGTTTGTTTATGTTAGTTTACTGCCAGGTTATGAACTCCTAACCAATGAGTGACCCAGCTAACCTTTTTCTCTGCCTAGAGACAAGAGAAAGAGAAAATCTGATTGGATGACTCTATTTTGATGGTTTTAGCTTAATTTCTGAAGTTGCTATAGCTAGCAGCAGCCCCCTCTGTTGGCCAAAACAACAATACAAGTGCATGCGCTAGACGTCTGCCTGTCTGCCGTGCCGCCGGTGTTTCTCTCCGGTATGTTTTCGACAGGGACATTTCCGGGGAAGAGCTCCATCTCAGCACCTGCCCAGCACCAAACAAGTTGACAGATCAAGTTAGCTACTAGCTCATGAACATGGTGGACCGTTTAGCAACTAATTAGCTAGATATTTCCCTCAGGAGTTAGTGGAAACCCAACCAAAGCTAAAAGGAGAGCCAGGTGGCTAGAAACATATAACTTCTCAATATCTGCTTGGTGAGTAAATAAATTGTTTGCTGACAAGTGTACCACATCAATTTAAAATCTCGTAATATGTCAGTGGTGTTGTTTCTGCTGCCCACAAGAGATTAAAAAAAACGAATATTGCAGGTTTTACGGTCTGGTCTTAGTCACATTTTAACTGGTTAAATTTAAAGAAAGAAAATTATGAAGGAAACTGAATTAGACAACGGTTTTAGTATTGTATTATTTAAAAGACAAAGACCTACCAGGACTTCACTGTGTGTCTCTGTGTGTCACAAATTGCTTATTGAGATTAAATACAATCTCAAATCTGCAGCAGAAGTGTGCAAATGATACTTTTACTTTTACCTTTTACCTAAATATCATTTAAAGTCTTGTGTGAGGAAACATCCCAATTCATAAGGCTTGAAATTTATCATTACTGGGATAATATGTTGGATGAATTACTTTGCAAACGGCAGACGCCTGGAAGGTGACCTGTGACAATTCCATACAACACCTCTTCAGAGCTGGAGGAATTCATTTTCATCTCCCACTGGCTGTCTTAATCACCATGTCTCATTGTGACAGAGAGTTCACTGTGACTGCTCACATATCAAGAATGAATTTCATTGCTGTCCAGTAACATTCTTTATGAGCAGTAACAAGGATTTTAACCGAATTCAGACAGACTTCTTGATCAAAACAGCTTCAATTACAGTTCACGCTCCTGTCCTGTTTTTTGGGGACAGCCCATCGTTTGTGAAGACAGGGTTTTAAAAAGCACCAACATCACAGAGAGTATAACTTGTACAATATGTCATGCTGTATCAGTCACAGCTGGCTATGTGAAATGTTGACAGGATTAGCATTTAGGACACATCAGAGCAAACCATCTGTTACAGCTCTGTATCTTCTTTAATCCCCCGATCTTCAGTTGACAAGTTTTATATCCACAATGAGACATACAGAATAAAAAAAAAGAAAGTGATTATAGAATCACATCAAATGAGCTATCATTGCTTGTATTTTGTTACATGAAGCAAAAAAAAACCTGCTTTCAACATTAACTAAATCATAGAAAAGACCATCCTTTCTTGTTCCAGGTTGTTTTAATGACAATAGTTCTGGGATTAGAGATGTGGATGGAAACTGTGAGTAGCAGTAAAAGGAGTAATATAAGTGCAAGAGATGCTGTAGAAATCAATACCCCATTGCATTTACATTGCTTTGATCATGTACAGCAGGACCAGGAGATTAAGTAATACAGATTCTGCCTGACAGGCTGATCATTAACAATAGTTTGCAATCTGTCTGTGCATCCACTCATCCTGTCTAACACCTTGGGAAAGACAAGTGTTCTACGTTAGTGAATTTAGGAGGGCACGTGTAAGACAGTGGCTATAACAGGCCGAACAACGTGCTAGGTGAGTGTTGTCTGTGTAAATCATCATCTGCCTTCAATCACACCAAACCCAGAGCCACTTCAGTAAAGAAAGAGGTGTAGGTGAGATCAAATGCTACAATTTCCTGGGGAAATAATCATCGGATCTTTGTAACTGTGGATAAATGGACTTTGGGTCAACAGTGACCTTGTTGGAGGGTGACCTTTGCCTTTTGCCTCTCCAGCCAAACAGGTCCCAATATCCTCCTGGTTCACCCTCTTCCCTCTAATCCAGTCAAGGGTCATTCTGCTTAAATGATTTAGCACACTGATCCTAGGACAAAATAACTATTTCATATGCCACTATTATTCACAATTCTCAACATATAGCATGGTTTTTGCTTATTCCTAACAAACACACATGAAATAAAAAAACAGAATAAATCATGTCTCAATATGGCCCAGTTGTGGAAATCACTGTCCCTGATACATTACAAAGATCTAAAATATAATGTGGTGGATTATGCTTTGATATCAGCTCCTACTTACTATTGTGTGTTAGGGGGAAAAAAAACACCTGCCCTCTATCCCAATAGGATCAGCAGATTAATCTTGGTAAGACGTAACACACACAGATGGTCAGACAGGAAAAATTAGAAAAATATGCAATATGAATACATTTGTCTTGCATAATATTGAATATGATTCATCTATCACTGAGATAATGGCTTGATGCATTGGTGTACTTAGCAAAGAGACAAAGTTAATTTCTTTATAGGCCAAATATTCTTACCAAGAACCCCAGTAATAAAAATGATTCTTCGGGGAATATTATATAAATTAAATGTAAGCCATCTATCTGGTTTGCATAGTAATGGTAACAGGGCTACCTTGTGCATTGATTCATTTCTAGTCACATTTCAATGCTGCAAACACAATGCACTCAGGAAGATAAGTTACCACCTGCCATGTGTTATATTTTATTTTATACAGCAATAAATACTCTCCGATGGAAAATGAGAGGCCAGGAGATTACTCGTCTTTTGCTAATTGTTTTAAAGTGTAATTTTTTTTAAAGAAAACGTGCCTGTTGCATGAGTGTGACCATTCAGGCCTCTGACTTTGTTGTTTATTAGGATGAAGACGGAAAGGTGATATGGTGATCTGGAGCAGCACGATCACTGCTCCCCAAAGGCCAGTGGGCCTCAGCTTCCTGACAAAGGTCTTTTTCAATATCCTGCAAACATGGACGGCGGAGGCGTGCGTGCTATCCGGTACTTAAAACACAGGGGGCCTATGGGCTGCGGACATGGCCCTACATCAGGACTCAGATCACAGGTAGAAGCAATAGGAGGAGGCACAGCTTCCGCAGGCAGAATACTGGCTCATGCATCAACACACCTCCACTGCCACATCACACAACAAAGCTGTTTTCATGCAACATACTCTATACACTGGACAAACTAGTTCAAGAAAATGCTTTTAATTTTTTTGTGAATACAGAAAAGGGGTGTATTTTTGGTGATGCATTAAGAATTCCATTACTTTTATCAACTACTCCCAACAAAAACATCATAAGGTGTCACAAACATTCACTTAATGTGTTGCACAGGCCATAACCTGAGTTTTGAAGGCTACAAATCTAAGTGTGTGGTAAAGTAATCACATCACTGTCTTTATAAACAACCTAAATCAATCGTCTTTTGTATTTTTATTTGTTTATGTGGCAGTAAAACTGATATATTTCCTCTGGTGAAGCCTTGTTATCAGAGGTTTATAAAGGATAATCAGTCTAGTGGGTTTCAGGGAAGTCTGTGGGGTGCTTGCAAGAGGAAAAAGAAACCTTGTAATTCAACTCTCTCTTACTAACAAAGTAACACGGGGTCAAAAAAAAAAAAAAAAAGGACAAGAAAACTTTATTGAATCATGCTCCCTCACCCTCAGAGGTGACATTGAGCTTGTTATTGACAGGGAATAGGAAATTCACTTTTGTCTGGAATTTGTGACGGTGGGTCAAACCATAATAATGAATGACCTATTGAGTTTTAAAGGCATTCCAGTTATCTTCCAGGAAGCTGGAAGGTTTGGTAGGGTAACTGTGGGGATTTGTTTGAGGAACTTCAAATGTGACTGATGTTTGAATTTCGAGGAAAAAAGCAAAAGGAAAAAAGATGAAGTCCAGCTGTTGAAATTTGCTTTTTTACGTAAAGTAGGCATGCATAAAGATACACATCAAATTAAATCAAATTCAGTCTGTTTGCCTGTTTGTGTGCACTAATCATATTAAAGCTGCTTTACCTGGGTGTTTTGCACAGCCCTGAGGGACAAGTCACTCCAGGCCTCAGCTGACTGTGCAGCATCTTCCAAAAACTGAGGTATTTATGACAGTGAAAGACTTTGAATTTACACTGCATGGCAAAGAAATACGTCAAAAGGAGGCGAGGCAGCTTTAAAGCTGAAGGAGGCAGGATGTTGCCAGGCCTGGCCGTCTTCTTCTTTTAATGAGTGAAAGGAAATGATAGTGAATCTGATTTCCCAAAGGGCCTCTGTTGTTTTGGAAACACTATTCTCATTCTCTTTTAATGGACGATTACTTATCTTCTGATTGTTTTTTCATTCCTAATTACACTCCAAGGGGGAAAAACCCACCATTAGCATACGAAACTGGTGTTAATGTATGAACTATGGCTGTGGTGGGACCCCAAGATTATGAGCCAAAATGTTCAGATAAATTGTCCCAGTGAAGGATCAACAGTGGTGTAAAGTAGTAATTATCTCAGGGTTTACTCATTCATATGCTAAAAGCGACTAGGAGACGTACAGAAGTTTCCGAAGCCGACATGTGCAAACAACATAATAGCTAATCTGCGGCACAGGTCTCAGAACTGTCAAGAGCACCAGACAGACGACAGCGTTTCAACACTCCTTTCATTCACTTTCATCATGCAGTATTTCATTTTCATCCAACAATCCAAGTAGCGATGTTTTTGACTCATCAAGGCTATCCATTTACTGTGACGGCCAAATCAGATCACTGCTGAAAAATTCATCCCCAAGTGTCAGCCTGCGCACAATAAGCAAGAGCCATGGCACTCCAAAAATACCACTTTGAATATTTCAGAATTACTAAAAGCAATCCAAGGTAGACATGCATATTTCATCTGTGTGTCCTCATACCTCAAGATATCTTTGAGAGTAATTTGTCTTTGATGTGAGAAAGGCATCAATATTTGAATTTCTTAAAAGATCACATGCACAGTCTGATAATGTCTCCACCAGGAAACACGGGATTAACAAACAAGCTGTTTAGTTGTCCTGAGTTGTGATAACTACAACTCGTAACTCACATTAAACGTAAGAGTCCTGGGATATGTGGGGGAAGATTAGCGATTTGGTGTAAAAAAATGTTTTAAAAAGGGAGCAATCTCTGATAATATTGCATCACAGAGAGTTTCTATGACGCTTAAATCAGATTCTATATAAGTCGACATACAAGAAACAAAGCAAAAAAAATGAGAACATGGGATCCAGACTATAAGAAATAAAGAATTGAGCAGCGAGACAGAGATGTGAGAGGAAAAAGACAAACATTCTCCTCAAAGAGAGTACAAACTGTGAAGTGCTGTAGCGGGGTCAGCCCTCCCCTCTCTTGCTTATTTCCATCTGCTGTTGCCAGCCTCTGCCACAGAGTGGTGCCGACACCGCTGTCTTGGAGTGAGGCAGGGCCAGCCCCGTGTCCTATAAACACACACAAATCATTTACATGCTGTACTCATCAAAGGCAACTCTTCCTCATCTCCGCCGAGATTTGCCGCTGATCTGAGCCTCCAATATTGCATCTCAGAGCGTTGCGGCTAACCTTTGCAACTGCCAAGAATGTGATTAATTTTTTAAATACAGCTGTTGACCTATTATTGAGATGGAGAGGAGCCACGAGAGACACTCATCTCCTCTCCTCTGTATAATGGAATGCATTATTGCATCAGTGTTTACAAGGCGTGCTAAAACAGAAACAGAATGAGGGAAAAAGCATTAAATAAAGCAATTCGGCTAATGTCGCTTTGGGCCTTGTGCTCACACAAAATGTCAATCAAAAGTCGCAAATCTTTGATTCATTGCGGTTTGCTCTGGCAGCTGCATCTGAGAGAAGAGTGGTGACACAATGTGGAACAATAATTACACTGCAGTGTTAAAGTCCTCCAGTGTCTTGGTGCATTCATAAATAAAATATGTTCAAGATAATGGATTTATGTTCAATAATTCATCATCAGAATGTTTCAAACCGAGTGATATAATATGTGTCACACTATTCTGTAACACAGTGCTTAGCCAAATTAAGTTATCTTGAAACAGATTTATTGACAGGGCTGTTGCTGCATTCATTTACTCAGCAACCATTGCTTAATTACTCCTGCAAAGCACATAAAACAAACAATGCCAATAGACTGATTCTAAACCACTCAGTGTCAGAATTAACTACACACCCAGGCTAACTATGCACTCATGTCTGAACCAAACAGCACTGAACATTACACACTTTATCCTCCCAAGCACTCTGAGCAGCTCTGAGTTGGAGTGAGAAGAGAGCAGTGGGACTGTGATATTTGTCATTCATGACCTTGGTGCTAGCCAGCCATACAGGCAGTTTGGTTTGATGACCCATCAGAGAATCTGTCTGGGTCCTTGCAAGAGCCAGAGGACCAGGGTGAGGGAAGAGGGTAACATCCAGGGCCGCGGTCTGTTCAGCTGGACCGGGGTCAATCAAGTGGGCCTGAAGATCCACAGCCAGCTGGAGAGCCATGATACGACTGGCCCTTATGTCCAGAATGTCCCATTCCCAGTCGCAAGAGGAGGCCACGCTGGCATGCTGGAGGAAGCCACTTGTCCTCATAATTAATTACAGGAGTTTGTATGGTGTAGAAGCAGAGCGAGCATATTGCAGCTTTGCATTAAGTTGCATTTGTAGCATTCTGTCATTCAAACTAAAAAACGAAATTGTTTATAATGAAGGTAACATGTATGACTTTTATGCTGCAGTGTAAATGTTGAAGTACAAATCAGCTACACTGGTGTAAAGCATTCCATAAAACCATGATTGTGTTTAAACCAGCTATCTCAGCAACAAATAAATACAAATGGTAGAGATGCACTTGCAATCAACAGCAACAAGACACTTTTTTTAAGCCAACAGTTTTTCATCAAATCACACACACACACAAAACACACACACACACACACACACACACACGCTCATTGTGAGGTGTTCCAATCTAGACGAAGCTTAAGCATTCAAAAGAAGGCAAAAAAAAGAAAACAATTTACATGCAAATCAAACCTTATCATCCCAATCTCTTTATGCCACTTTTGACTGCAAAATTGCATTCATATGCGCAAAGGCATTCAATTACTGTAGCTGTGGCTCAACTTTTCACATCTCAGCATTTTCTATTTGGAGAGGCAGGCCCATGTACATTTAATAGGTAGCCATTCTGTTCCCCGGCTCTGCGAGGGATCACTGCGAGTGTGTCAGTTAGAGGAGATGGCAGCATGTATCAGTGCATGAAATAAAGCTCCTGCTCCAAAGTGACAGGTCCTGGATATTGTTGGCAAATGGATGTTAAATTCACTCTGCAACCACCAGCAGCAGCCCCGGCTATGAAAAATTAACTGTACTCTGGCTAAAGGGAAGGGAAATTGCTTTGCTAGATATACCACAAAATCCTGTTTGTGAGCTATCCATCTGTCAGATCTCTTTGTAAAAAAAGTCCTTCAGCTCTCTCTATTAAAGAGTCCACATAGTCCTCATATGCTGTTCAGAGTAAACCAGTATGAGTGGAAACAAAGACATGTCAAAGAGAGTTAGAGTAAATCCTAAATCTATGCCGTATACAACAACTCCGTAAAGAAGACTGACTCCATGGGCCTCCGAACAGACAGAGGGGTTAGGCTCATGTCAGCCACCAGAGGGCAGTAATGCTGATGGCTCGTCGGTGCAACCTCAGCTTACTTTATACAGTTTGTCTTAAATTTGTCTCTAGTTCAGCAGCAGTGAGTCACAAGCACAGAGTGACCTGAATCAGTAGGAACCTCTTTCACTGAACACTGAAACTGTGAGTCAGTGATCTGCAACATGGTTTCATGCTGCACATGATAATTACTTCGCAGCGACATTAACACACCTCCCCAGGGTGAGGTAAGGACAGTGGAAAAAGCAATTTAAAACATCTGTTTAACATAGGTTTAATATGAAATGAAGATGAGTTTGGTTTAGGTTAGCTAATGAGAGAGGAGATGCTCACTGCATTTACAGAGCATTTTGGAAATGCACCTGGAAGCCCAACTTCCAGCGCACTGGGATGATTTTGGCAATATTTCATCTACAAATATTTACGCCTCGGAACACTTTTTCATTTACAGTGAGACCTTTCATTTTCCAAGCTATGTGTGCAAAAGTTAAGTAACAGAAATCTCTTAAGTTTAATAAATTATCTCAGACATTACTTGCACCTGCATCATTTTGGTGTATGTATAAGTAAATAGTTGTTGTTGTTTTTTTTTTAATACCTAACTTTATTTAAATTGTGGTTTTAAAAAAAACAAACAAACCAACAAAAAACAACCTAGAACTAAAATAAGACCAGGATAAGTGAGTGTTACCAGGCTTTATGGTTACATGATGCACTGGGCTCTTTTCGACCTGATACCGAGGTGAGTTTTCACGTCCTGCCACCAGATGTCAACACAGCACTTTAAATACCCTCTAGCCTGTCTACAGCTGGGTGTCGCTGTGGTCCTGGTCATGTGATACAATATAACATATGACATTTACATTAAAAATGTAGTTTCGTGTCTGTAAAACACAAGTCGGTAATAATTATCCTGTTTTTTTCCCCTCTTAGGATACCGGAGCCCAGCTGGAAAAACAGATGGATTCATTTTTAGTATGAATACTGAGCAAAATTTCGTCAATTTCTTCGCCTAAATGCAATTGAAAGCAAAATGAAGTGAGCGTCCCTATGATTTTAGGACCATATGTGCCTGCAGGAGAAAAAAAAAATGTTTTCCTGATCGGAAATAGTAGGCCTCTGTAGTAGGCCTACTAAAGGGTGAGGCAGGAACACTGAAATAAACAGATGTGCAAGATACAGGGAACACCCACTTCTAGTTATTATTAAGACATATGTAACCAGTGGTGTGCATATGACACAAAAACACAGGTTTGAAGGCTGTCGTTTTATTTTCTATATCTGTGAGTTATGGAAAAACACACAGCGCAGCATCAAATTAAAGTTGGATTTCATCGCTAATTCTTGATGACAGTTATGTCATGTGATGAACTGATTAAAGGAATAGGGGGGAATTAGTTTTTTATTAGGCCTAATTGAATCATTTGATGAGGTCACTAAATATGCAGGTTTTGTGTATATCAGATAGCATCAGTCAGTCTGTCATATCAGGACGCCATTCCCCTTTAATCCTCAGCTATCCGACTCAAAACTCCATATGAGGTTTCCATTAAAAACAAGAGCGAGTCAGAAATCCAACTGTATGAGTAAGCATGAAGTTATCCCCCGCTCCTCTTTCCCAACCTGGAGACTGCGCAGAAAGCGTCGGGAAAAAGTGCATGTGCAAGCAGAACTGAGAAAGTTCATAGAGCCGAGGTGCAGGATGTCCCGTTAAGGAGAAAAAAAATCCTCCAGAGGGGCAGAGGCAACACAAGCTGACGGGCTGGAAGGATCGCAACCCGGAGTGAACGGCATTAACCACATTTAAGATAGTATTGTTAACCTGGGGAAATGGGTTTTCCGACGATATTTAGTTGTCGTCGGGTTGGTCTCAAATTGTTTTTGGTTCAGTTCATCGTCTTTCAAGCAACATACGCTGCCCCTTCGCCTATTATCAGGTTTCCTGGAGACGATACTACTCCCAAAACAGACAAAGAAGTTGCTCTGGTAAGTTTATTGGTTGTTATTCCTAAAACTACGCCTAAGTGGGTTAGCCAGCTGTGAATGAGGAGTTCTGATTCCTGAAGCACAAAAAGTGACTGCTGGGGAATAGTTTGTGTATTATTTATTTATTCATTGGACTAATTTACTCCAAGAGAGTTAAACTGTTTTAATATGTGTTTTTTTTCTCTTTTAGCACTATCTGAATAAGTTTTATGGATGCCCACAAGACAGATGTAACCTTATGGTGCTCAAGGATACACTGAAGAAAATGCAAAAGTTCTTTTCTCTGCAAGAAACTGGAGAGATTGATGCCAAAACTGTGGAGATCATGAAAAAGCCCCGCTGTGGCGTCCCAGATGTGGCCAATTACAACTTCTTCCACAGGAAACCCATGTGGCAGAAGAAAGACATCACATACAGGTCAGAGAAATACCATTACCTGCACATTTCTGAAGAAGGATTAGATTAACCTGCACTTTAAGTGAATTCCTGCAAGGGCCATTTTGTGATGGGAGTGGGTCCCAATTCATTTTGTACTCAAGTAATTTTAACTTTATGACTCAAAAAAAGGTAATAACATTACCAAGGGACCCAATACTGTAGATGCATTTCATGTACCACATCAGGACATTA
The DNA here is from genome assembly GCF_021018895.1 of Seriola aureovittata. Taxonomy (NCBI): domain Eukaryota; kingdom Metazoa; phylum Chordata; class Actinopteri; order Carangiformes; family Carangidae; genus Seriola; species Seriola aureovittata. Next base: position 24,238,801 of record NC_079364.1, on the reverse strand, counting down.
TATATGATGTCACAGAAAGGTAAAATAACTTGACCCCACCCAACTGTTACCCATAAGTCAAACCATAAGAGTTGAAAAATACTTCTTAGAATATGTCTGAGTCACTCAATGACACTAACAATCCACCAGTTAGTATTCCCGAAACAGTGTTTGATGAACAGTATAAATTCAAGGCCAGTTAAGAGTCTGTTTACTTTGAGAGATGGGCCACAGCTTGGCCCCAGCTGACCTCCCCCACCCTCTCCGCAACCCCCAGTCCACCCCACTCCCATCCACCCAGTCGTGAAGCGCTTGCATCTTGTGTCTTGCTAACACCAGCATTCCTACACAGTATGTGTCAGGTCTTTTGTTTTCGTTCTGTTTGAGGTTTACAACAATGTGGAATTGGTTTATTTATATCAGCGGTTTTGTGTGCCCTGATCATTCCAGCCCGTCTGCCTGTGTGTTTGTAAGGAAGACTGCGAGCCAAAGACAATAACAACTAAGAGATCTTAGACTGTTTTTAGGAAAAAGGACTGTGTAGACAGGCATATAACAGGGTTTGTGGCTGAACATTGTTTCAGGAAGCATTTTCACCAGATGACTCATATACTGTTATTGGCTGGCTTTAGCTGGATTCTTTTCCATGATCTTAAGAAGAGAAAGTGATAGGTTTATGTACCTTTCAAAATGCGACACTGCAGGACTATCGTGATTACATTGGCCTTTTGTTACTATGATGAGTTTTGTCTTCATTATCCTTTGCTTGTCTTGGTTTAGAGTGAAACTAACTTTGTGTTTACTCCCTAGAATTCTGGGATACAGTCTTGATCTGGATGAGGAAGTCATAAATGATGCTTTCTTCAGAGCCTTCAAAGTATGGAGTGATGTCACCCCACTCTCATTCTCCCGCATCATGGATGGGGAGGCAGACATCATGATTAATTTTGGCCGCAATGGTATGACACGTATATAGATAAGACAGCATATGGATCCTTGCGATATTTGTTAAGTGCCATACTTAAAAGACAACTGCAATGAGACTGCATGCCTGCAACTGAAATATCGTCAACAAATAAAGTTTATTTTATAGCAAATTGACCCCACGTGGCCTCAAAAAACACAGTTTATTATAACCTCTTGGGATGTGGGAAACAATAGTGAATACTTTTAAAAGTTCTTTCAGATCTCAGAGACACTTAATGGGGTCTGAATGGGGCACAGGAATGATAAATTCAAAGATTTTCTCCACAAGAATTACTTAACCACTTTAATAACCAACTTATGATTAAGTGAAGTTGCCTTCCACTTCCAAGCGGAAAATAGAGACCAAGTTTAGAAACAGTTGAACAGAAGTTCACTGCCTTGTTGACTAATGGTGTTGGAGCAGTAACACACGTTATTACAGTGACTATCCACCCTGCCAACCAATACGTTCGGAAACTGTGGTTACAACACTGTCAAATCCAGTCATTGTGATTAAAACAACCACTTGATATTTACACACAGTTATAATATCACTCTGTCTAGCCATAGCTGACCCTGTTGAGAAGGAATTCAGCCGCGATCGTGGAACACAAACAAAAACCAGCCACCACAGAAGATTTGAACTGTTGTTTTAGCAAAAAAAATATATTAAGAAACATTTCATAAAATAAAAAATAAAGAATACACACTAATGTCACATCACGCATTTCCTCTCATGCCACTTACTGACTGACTGGCAAGCTAATAGCTCTATATCATGTGTTGCCTGTTGGAATAAGAAAATCACTTTTGATATTTATGTTGATTGGTTAATCTTGAATGATGTCATTAACAGAGCATGGAGATGGTTACCCATTTGACGGCAAAGATGGCCTCTTGGCTCATGCCTTCGCTCCAGGGCCGGGAATTGGGGGAGACTCCCACTTCGATGACGATGAGCAGTGGACACTGGGAGACGGCCAAGGTAATGGAGAAACACCATTTACAAAAACAAAGAAGTGTATCGCAAAGGCTCCACTATTTCCCACTTCAGCTGTAGCAATATAATTAGTATCAGTAAGATAGATGGAGTTCAGTCTTTTTAAAAACAAATTAAAGGAAGCTTTCGAGTAGGGGTGATGTGAATTTGATTAACAGCTTAAGTACGTGTCAGTTGAGATGACAGGACCCTAATTTTGACATTGATAACACTAATTTGACTTTCAGATACTTTGTTTTGATTGTCTTAACTTTGTCTGAACTTTCTGGCTCTCAGTATGGTAAATCTCAGCCATCTGGAAGCTGAATAGAAAAAAACTCTCTGTTGCCTGCATTTCTATTAGCGCACATTGGCCCAGATAGTTTTATGTATTTCCCATTATTCAGATCCTCTTGTCTGAATTTATCACTTGTGTGAATGGACTATTTTCTTATTATATCAGTGCTTTTACAATGTTTATACTGTTGCTTATAATGCTTATACAGTACCTTGCTTTTGAACTAGTGACCATTACTTCTTAAATGTCTTCTCATAGTCTAGGAAGCAACGTCTTTCCATTTAGTTCAAAACAATATCAAATTTTACTTGCAGGAACTTTGAACGTGCTTGAGCAGGTAGCCTCTCATACTGAACACCATCTCACCTTTATATGGATGACAGTAATGCAGTGTATTAAGGAATTACAGTAAATGTGGTTAAGCATCAACAGGCATCGGCATGATCCTTTATCTTTTTAACAGTGGTGAAGGCGAAGTTTGGCAATGCTGATGGAGAGTTCTGTAAATTCCCCTTCCTGTTCATGGGCACTGAGTACAACAGCTGTACGTCCCAGGGCCGTGACGATGGCTTCCTGTGGTGCTCCACCACTTACAACTTTGATGAAGATGGCAAATATGGATTCTGCCCTCATGAATGTAAGTTTGTTATGTGGTTCCCCTTTATTTTTGACGTAATATACAGTAATATGAATAAAATGGCATTGCAGTGTTTCTTAACATATTCTTCCTTGGTTTACATAGACTACACTTTTGTGGCCCCATTAGACCATAGTAGCATTGTTGTCGTGTCCTACTTGTATATTACTGAACCACAAAAACATGAAGTAGTTTGGTAAGTGTTTTCTATAGAGGCAAAGTACTACTTCATATCAGATTATTGCTATATTCAAAGCTGCTCTGCTGATTTTGGACAGAAAGAAAGTAGGTTGGACCATATGCCAGGAAACTGTTGTTTTTTTTGTTTTTTTTTTGTTTGGAGTGGAATATGGAATATTTCTTTTCCAAGTTACTGCCCCACTTTAGAACACTGGGCTTTGTCAAACATTTTGTTTATCTGTGTTATGTTGCTGTCCATGGTACTAACATGATCACATGCCCATTACAACAAACTGCCAAAGTACACATGTACTAAGTTGTTTTATATGATGAGAACACAACTGAGAACTGTTTATTCTGCAGCCGTCTGTTCTGTTAAGCTTTTGTATTGAGGTAAAAAAATTTCCATTCCACATACTTTCTTAATTATAGTTTATCTTCTTTAAATTGTATGGGTTGTAGTAGCAATGGTCACGTAGGAACTGGAGCTAATTCTTTAAAGGCAATTAACTACATTTACCTTTGTTAACCTTTGTTCTACAGTACTATTCACCATGGGTGGAAATGCAGAAGGCTCTCCATGTAAGTTCCCCTTCACCTTTCAGGGGGAGAAGTATGATGGATGCACCACTCAGGGCAGAGATGACGGTTACCGCTGGTGTGCCACTACTGACGACTATGACCGTGACAAATCCTTCGGGTTCTGTCCTGAAACAGGTGGGTGGTGTCATACACTGTCTGTTATGTCAGACTACTCTCGTCACAGAGTCAACTAGGATGCAGCCAATTTCCTTTACTGTCATAAAGATGCTGACATAGTGTAGGCGTGTATACTGCTGTATACATTGTCTTCATTTTATGTGCTTGCATAGATGCATATAGTACATTTTACTGTCTGTGTTTATTCTCTGTGCTGGAATGCTCCAGTTGGGGTTTTCGGTCTTGCTCGTGGTCTGCTGAATGACTGTGAAAGTATTTTAATGTGCAGTGGCAGGGCTTATTTTCCATTCTGTCAGAGGGAATGGTTTTAGGTTTGAGGTAGTGTAGTAGGGAGGGAGAGACAGTAAGATAGACAGAGAGAGGTACAGCCACTGGGGCTTTCATCTGGTTCTAATTGATTAGGAATGTAGCTTTGTTGTAATGCCTTGTGTGATAGCTTGTGCTGAATAAGAAATGATTTTTCTTTAAAACAGCATAAAACCAGTCTTGCCAAATTGAAAATGATCTCTCTGAAAGCAAATCAATTTGGGTGGGTGCTTCTTGGTTTTGTTCCAGGTGGATTAGTTATTGATGTTGTGTGTGTTGTGCCAGCTGCTTTCATGATGTTGTTTTCAACATCATCTGCCTTGATTTCACAATATAATACAAACCAAAGTGCTCTGGAGAAAAACAATTGGCATATGAATGAGTTCATAAGACAGTGAGATGAACTGAGGTCACTGCACATTTCACTTTTACTCCCCCCCCCTCCTCCAGCTATGTCAACGGTGGGAGGAAACGCAGAAGGAAGCCCTTGTGTCTTCCCTTTCACCTTCCTGGGAGACACCTATGATTCCTGCACCGCATCTGGACGCAGCGACGGCAAAATGTGGTGCGCCACCACCAAGAGCTATGATGATGACCGCAAATGGGGTTTCTGTCCTGACCAAGGTATGAAGGCATGGGCCAGTAGTATTTGTGGGCATTTCTTGCTGTAGTTGTGAGAATAGCAGCCAAGTGGCTTTGCCACAAAGGACAAATGACTGTGTGCCAATCAGTTTAGATAATTACAAAAACTATCTATTAATTGCCCTCAGTAGTTCAGACAACTGTCTGTCAGTCAGAATCGAGGGGATTGTGATTTTATTTATTCTGTACATGTTTAAAGGAGCTATTTGTAGGTTTTGCTATGCTACACAACCAGCGTTAATGGCTATTTACTTACCAGTCTGGAAGACACATTGCAGGTTCAGAGTCCAACTTAATTTCTTTACTCGCCAAGAGCTGTTTCCAGCGGTGGAAAGCAATGCTAACATTAAATCTTGTCTGTATCACATCTTTTCTTTCACTGAAGTTAGCACACTAACCTGCTAGCCTGTCTTGTCACTTTTCGATAGCGACTCACTGTAGCCTCAAGTCTGCCCTGAAGACGTAGCACTGCTCAGAGTGCAAATTGTAACCTTTTGTCTTGTCTATGCCCAAACCTCTTGTCAAGCGATTACAAAAAAACACTTTCAGCTGCAGAGAAAACTTACAAATAGTCCCTTTAAAGAATAATTCATCATACTAACGTAATCCAACTTTATCCACCTTCAAACGCACTGATGTGTTTCTGATGTGAAGATTCTCTATGTTCATTTTTTCACATGTTTTTTAGGCTACAGTTTGTTCCTGGTTGCAGCCCATGAGTTTGGTCATGCCCTTGGCTTGGAGCATTCTCAGGACCCCGGAGCATTGATGGCCCCAATTTACACCTTCACTAAAGACTTTAGACTTTCTCAGGATGACATCAAAGGCATCCAGGAGCTCTACGGTGAGATGAAATGTCATTTGTGGCTAGTTTCCCGGACAGGGATTAAGTCTAATCAGAGAACAAAAAAAGTGTATTTTCCTTATCAGAAGCCAGGACAGATTAATGTACTGCAAGTGTGTAATTATTCTGGTAAATCTCTTAAAATCAGGTGTGCCGACAGACAAGCCTCTGCCTCCAACTCAGGGTCCAGTCACTCCAATGGACATCTGTAAGGAGCCAGTTATCTTTGATGCTATAGCACAAATCAGAGGAGAGACCTTCTTCTTCAAGGACAGGTAATCACATCAGACAGGAAATCCTAATATTGTTTTGAGCTGAACTAGACTTCACCAAGTGTGCATTGTTTGAATGTGCTAGCTGCAATGTTTTCATTAGCTCCATGTTTTGCTCTCTCGAAACTTGCAAGTGCTGCCAAAGTCTGGCTGAATTTCCTGTCTGTGATCAATGGGAAGAATGAAAAAACAAAACCCAATAGCCTACTTCTGGCTTTATGACTTGTGTAAGTGCAATAAGGCAGTCTACATAAGTTGGATTTCATAATCATTTCCCCACAAACAATGAGCAGTTTGACATGAGGTTTCCTGTTAATTATTGTTTCTCATCTTGCAGTCTTGTGTCACTTGAAGATTGCGGGTTAGATGCTTGTTTCATGATGTGACAATTAGTAAGAGGGAAAAACAAGCTATTCCTCCATGCATGCAGTGACAACCAAAACGGTCATCAGTCATAAACACAGTCTACAGTTCTCTCCTCCACCGGCGCCAGTAAATCCAAAGACTTGTAAGATTACTGTGTCTACTGGCTGACCCTGTGTAGAAGAGGAGTTTCATGAAGTGCTGTGGTTTGGTCAACAGTCATTGTGAGTCAGTTCATTTTCCCGTACAAAGGTGGGCATTCTCTAAAACAGCTGAAGTTTATTACAGTCAAAGTCTCATGAAGTTCACTTAGAACAAAAACAATAATGTGGGAAAAGGAACTGATAGAAAACACAAATAGCGTCCCTTGTTAGTTATGATGTTTAAAATTTATAGATGTGCTGTATATTATCAACTCCTTGCAATTTCAAGGTTCAGAGTTGTATATCTCTCATGGCCGTTTTGGAAAACTGTCCAAAGTAAACAGGCCAGCAGACGTCCGTACCAAAGAGTGTAGTCTTTCAGTTAGCCTGGTCTTCCTCCCCCGAGAACCTGGACTTAGAAACTGGGAGAAACAAGCCACAATCCTGCTCACAAATCCTGCTTTAATACAGAATTACTTTTCACCTTTCTGTGCTTCTTTTCCACACATTCGCAGTGATCGACAGAGCAGCACATGAACTCACATGGTGCTCTGTGGACCATGAAACTTTGGCCCAGTTTTTGGAAATCAAGCTGGTTCGAGACTTAATTCTCTTTGATGCTTCAGACTGAGTTATAACTATGAAAAAGAAAGATAAACTTACCTGTTCATCGTCTGTGCTGTCCCCTAGGCTTAGGCGAATATCGCAATATTTCCTGCCATATTTTGCCATATTGTATTTTTCATAATGTCTAAATATATTTTGGGGTATCAGTAGATGTGATATTCATTGTGTACCCTGTTCTATGTGAATGATGGGACTCGGCTGCTATTTGGTTTTCTGCAGCTTGGCCTATTTCAACAGATGTTTAAACTATCATTATCCTTTGCAATGGTTTGTTCAGCAGCTCACTGTCTTTGTTGGCTCTCGTCCGTAATCATAAGGCTTTGTACTGTATGAAATTTTGAGCAATTATTAATCTGATATGCCTCTCATATGGGAGGGAGAAAATTTGAGGACAGAGTTCTCTCAAGGCACTGAAGTGAGAGAGTATGTGGAATGGAACTGTACAGTAGAGTATAACTCTCCAAAGTGTGAGATTAGTAAAGTTTTAGTATGGGCCTGTTGCTTTGACCTTCACAGCGACTTAATGAGATGCCTGAAGGACCATGTCAGGCTTGTAAGCTGTAGAGTTTTGCAATAAGCTAGCTTCAGAGGGAAGGAGCAGTGCCCTCTGGGCTCCTGGACTAATGCTCACTTGATTCTTCTATTGTACAAGTTGGATTCCCTCTTTTCTCCTGGCGTGGCATGTTTATAGTGTAGGACAAATCTTGACATGATGGAATGAGCAATGCTTGTAGCATTCCCTGAGCTCAGCATTTAAGTGTGTCTGTCTGTCTGTCTGGGGGCTTAAGGAGAAGCCAATTATACTGTCCGTCTCACAGAGATAGTTTGGTCAACCCACTATTTAGGTTCCTTGTGTATTTATGACCGTAATTTTACAGAACAGATATTCACATAGGCAACACATGCTCATGTGCTTGTATCCTAGCATGTAGCCACAGCTAGAGGTTGATTGTAAACAGCATTTTCTGCAGTGTTATGACCCTAAGTCATAATGTGTGGGTCTATTTGTATTCAACAGTAGTTGTCATCCTTAAGATTTCAGTCCTGCCAAATCTGACAAAACACGTGGTGTCGATGGTAACAGATATTGCAGTTGAACACTAAAGCAAACATTCGCTCAGCAGCCACTTTGTTAGAAATACATCAGAAGAGAATCTGGTGTATTCTCTTACAACACAACCAAACTCATGTTTGTCAGGCAAGAATAATTTCAACCACAATCTGATTTAATGCTGCACATGATGCCAGTATTTTTCCACACAACAGCAGGTCACAGGAAAGTAGGTCGTCTTGCAAAGGAGTTGGAGTTACAGTATATAGCCGCTGACAAAATTTTCCAAAAATGACCATTGTTTGATGTTGGGTTTTGTTTGCTGTTTCAAAATAAAAGAAACTTTTTTTGCCAGTTAGACACTTTTAATGTGAAGCTGCAGCAGTAGGAAATGCTCTATTGGTGTGGACAGTGAATTACATGCATGCATTGTTTTCCTGTGAATCGCTTGTGCATACATGGGCAATCTAAATCTAGTATAGAGTACTGAGAACATCTTTTCAAGTACCACCCGACAGCAAGGAGATAACACATGAAGGTTTTGTCGTTGGACCTTTAGGTAAATACAGTGTGTTTGCCAGTCTTAGTCCATTTACAGCAAATCACATATTTAACGCACAGACATTCTCTAAGGCATCTTATGATTTAGAGTTTTTAAAGTTTAAACTTGTCTGTGATGTAGAATCAATTAAAGTGCTATCGTGGCTGCTGATATTTCTGTCTAAATTACATGATTGTTGCATTGCAATGCAGTGCAGATGTTTAACATCAACTTGTGTCAGCACACAGGTATAACATTACTTTGATAACAACACATACAGGAAGAATAGATTACTACTACAAGGTTTGAAGTCTCAGCAGTTATATAATTATACTGTACGAAAGAAAACTGGAAACCAGTGGCTGCCTGGGTATAACAAAAAATGGAAAAACATTACCAGTGCTTTGGAAAAACCTCTTTCTATTCTTTAAATCTGTCCTCTTAACCAGACACTTTTTATTGAATGGATGCAAGATGAAAACACAGAGGGAGGAAAGGACGGTGTTAGAGATATGATACAAAATTAAAGCCTTAGGGAAATTGTTGGTACATGGCATAAATTTTGTAAACCGATCCACAAGAACACAGATAAAATAATGCAATTTATAGATGATTCGTTCAGATTGGATTTCATTCTGACAAGTGAATAAACAACTATGTGCATGTGGTATGTATGCATGCTATTCAAGTTCTGTATATAAGGTTTTAGTCTCATCTTCAATTTGTCATTATCACAGCTCATCTTTGCAATTGGTAGATTCTTTTTCTTTTTAAAAAATAGGTCAGTGGAAAAGAGTTTGGGGAGCTGCCGTTGTTGTGCAGCTGTGTATTGGAAATCCGGGCAAGATGGGTCTTGTTCCGCTGGCGTCGGCAGCCTTAGTCCTAACGAGAACCAGATGCTCATGAATCAGGCCATTGTGGCTGGCTCAGTCAGTGAAGCACTTGCACTAAAACCCCCTCTCTCTCTCTCTCACACACACACACACAGACTCTCCCCACCTCCTCATCAACCCCCACTGCCCCTCTTTCAAACTCACTCTCATTTCACCCCCGGCTCATCTACCTTACAATCGCTCACCCGCTCATTCTCTGTGTGCCAGGTTCCTGTTCAGATCAGTCAACTTCAGAAGCAAGCCCAACGGCCCTATGCTAGTGGCCACCTACTGGCCCGACCTGCCTGTCAAGATAGATGCTGCCTATGAAAACCCATTGGAGGAAAAAACAGTCTTCTTTGCAGGTATGCTGGAGTAGACAAGTTACTGTGAAAAAACAGCTGATCTAATCCTTGCTCAATGTTGATGTCATATTACATGAACTGTGCATATTATCCCTGTGCTTCTTTGGTGATCTCAGAAACGGAGAGTTCCACTTCTATGAGTAATGCAGAGGTGTCTTCACTTTTTTATTTTTTTACCATTTGGATGCTTTTCCCTTAACGGTCAAGCACTTCTACGAACTGAAACATTAGGAGAAGCAGGAATGTTGGCTGGGCACTCTTGTGTGCAGTGTGCAGTGTGTGCACTCTCGGGACACTTGAGATATTCCACCATAGTTATTAGTGGTTTATGATGCGTTCCTTGCATTTTACTAATATGACAATCTTCCTGAATACTGATGAGGTTTACATAATATATTTGTCAGCTTTGAAGACATTAGCAGCGGAGTTGGTTTGGCTATACGGGGAGAGTTACTACCCTGGATGGTTAATGCATGATCTCACACTCATGATATGATATAGTTGGTGAATAGATTTATAGGAAGATGGGATAAAATCTTGTTTAACATTCCTGTGTTAAAAAAAGTTCCATCAGCATAACACATGTCTTTCTTTTCTACTTTTTTCTCCCAGGCAACGAGATGTGGGTCTACAAAGCAGATCAGTTGGAGAGAGGTTACCCCAAGAGGCTCTCCAGCCTTGACCTTCCCACAGACCTGCAGCAAATCGACGCTGCATTCAACTTTAGGAAGAATAGAAAGACTTACCTATTTGCTGGGGACAAATTCTGGAGGTAACGTTTGCAACCATTTATGAGCCTCAAACCCTTGTCTGACACACCCTAACTTGTGCTGTTGCTGTCATTACTTCTTATTGCAGTGCTTGGCTACGTCTGGATCTAGTTAGTGTTTGGTGTGACTAAACTGTACTGTAAACCACAACAGCTCTGTCTGCCCTTGCACAACATGGGGATTCATGATGACTGGTTTGGAAGGTTTCATTTCCATGGGAAAGTATGAGTATGTTTATTAAAGGATGCACTTTTACTGTTACGTGTGTACAGATATGATGAAGATAAGAAGAAGATGGACCCTGGCTTCCCCAAACTTATTGCCGATTCCTGGAATGGCATCCCAGATGGCATAGACTCTGCCTTCAGTCTTAATGGCATTGGTAAAAAAAATCTTTCTTTTTATATAGCTTGTGAGTGGATAAGGAAACTTTTGCCATAAGCTAGAAGCAGGAGTTGCTAGAAGACTCACAATGACAATGACACATAGAGGGTATAATGTTTACTATTTGCATCATCTTAGTTTAACTTTTTTTTAACTAAGCATTCTAACATTTGATTATTAGTAGTACACAAAGAATACAGTTGAGGATGGAGTTTGACCTCATTGAGACACCACAAGAAATGTAAGAGGATCACCAAAGTTATTACAATTCATCCTCTGAGAATCATGCATGTCTGTGCAAAATGTTGTGTTCGTCCACTTAGTAGATGTGAAAACATTTCACTGGAAAAGTGAAAAATTCAACTTGCTGGTAATGCTAGAGGAAAAGTCATGGGATCATTATTAGGATTCATCATCTGGAGCTGTGGACATCTGCACCAAACTTCAGTTCCATCAGTAGTTGATGGATCTGATATTTCACTAAAAACCAAAAAGGTCAACTTCACAGTGGCACTAGAGAAACAGTCAAGGAATAGTAAGTCATTAGGATTCATCCACTTGTGACCATGAATGTCTGTTCAAAATTTCATGGCAATACAACCAATAGCTGTGGAGATATTTCAGTTGGACCACATAGTGGACCAACCGATAGCCATCCCTAGAGCAGTGTCACTAATGTAGCTAGAATGAACCAGTGACCACATCACTTTGTGACAACATGAAGACCACAAACATAAACTAACCTTTTACACCATGACACGCTACATAAATATACTAATCTCAAGGGGAGATGACAAGAATTGTATAAAAGTAAACCAAAGATGGTCACTGTTCTGGTTGTAAATCAAAGAATGGAGACAAGACGGCAAAAGGCGTCCTGGGCCTACACCTTTGTTTGTGTCTTTAAGTAGAGTTTTTGTGGTTTTTGTAGTCTTTTGGCTTGAAAGTGACCTGTGCGGTGTGCTAGTTCTCTGCAGACTGGCTTTCCTTCTGGTAAGATTGAAGACAAATCCAATCAGCTCTATCAGCGAGTCTGGCACTGTGCCTCTGTCAATAAAAATGTTCATATACCAGAACTCAGCAAGCAGTGATGATGCCATCTAGCCAGAAGTGAACTGTTTAGAGGAACTGACTTTGCAGAGAAGATAAAGTAAAACAGGCCAAAGGGAGGAGTTCTGGAGTTAGGGAGTCATCTGTGGTCTAATGTTGATAAAAGGAGACAGTCAGTGGGAGAGCAGTTGCTTTATATCTCTTGCTCAATTCTTGAATTTGCTGTGAGTGAATAACACATGACAGGTTATGTTTGCTTTGCTTGCTAGTGAACAGGGCATTGCAGTACAAGACATCCAGTCTGTGGCTGTGAATTTTAGGCAATGATACTGGTAAACTTCCTCTGAGACTGTCACTGTCAGCCATGTATCCTTGGGGTTAGAGGTGGTATGTAGATTTTTGTCGATGGCAAGCAACCAGGGATTTTTCCATTACTGCTCTCCTAACATACACACGGCACTGTAGGCATCACATAGCCCCTTCCCCACACAGTGAACAAACAAATTTCTATAAAGAAAGTCTGTTCCCTTCCACAGAGGTGCCTCTGTATGCTTCCTGATTAGCATAATTCAGAGAGAGAGAGGCCCAAGGCCTGATCGAGACTGATTGCACTGTTAGTCTATATGCTTTTATTAGCTTGATTATTTTACTGGTAGTTTTTTCCTTGTTTTACAAAAAACGAAACAATTTTTTATGCTGCGAAGACTTAACTCAAGCAAGTATTTTCAACTCACTGTGTATTCTGCTTGATTTTTTTAACAGATTACAGCTACTTCTTCAAAGGCAACCACTATTTCAAACTGGAAGACAGCAGCTTGAAGATTGTCAAGTTGGGCGAAATCACAAAGGACTGGCTCGGTTGTTGAGCATTTCCAAAATGTCTCGCAACTTGCTAATTCCTGTAATGATGTCTGGCCTCATGAGGACATTGCTATAGTATTGTACACAACTTGAGGTCGCCGCAGTGCACACTGTTGTAAGTTTTTATCCTGGCAACTATGCACGCTTCTGTGGGAGACATGTCCCTTCCAGCCTGTATAACAAGCCTCCAGCTTTGCAGAAAGGCACCATGGGACCTTCTACACAGGCTGAACATAGGCAACTGGATATTTGCTATATTACTGTGTGATATTGACATTGTATTTGTTATGCTGATGCAGATTTATTACAATATGTACCCCCTGTTTTTAATTGTTTTATAGTTTTTTGGTTTGTTTTTTTTAAACTCAGACATCAGGTATGTCCACACTGCATTGAACGCAGTGCTATACTGTGCTGTGAGATATTGCCGTTTTATGCAAATTTGATTCTGAAAGGTTGTTTTACACCATATGAGGAATTCGTGTTGGCTTAGAATCACTTCTATGTCCAGTGTACTAGGTGCAGTTTTATAAATGTATCAGTTTTAATTAATTAATTTTGTCATTGTTGAGCAATACATTTGAAAAAATGAATTTGCACAATGTGTCTGACCGAAAATGGTGCTTTAGAGATTGCTTCTTGCATATAGTCCTAAATATACATATATATATACACAACTTATATTCAGTGTAACTATGTCTGATGGGACTACTTAGTATTCTCTGAATGTCAGTAGTAGTATTCGCAGGCACACATTATTCTTCATTTGGTTAGCACTTTTTATAGGACTATACAAGGGAACTACACAATATGGAGACCAAATTATTGCCATGGCAACTCCATGTTGCATTTCCCTTCACTAATGGTACAGAAAGATTAAAGGCACAGGTTGCCTCTAGAGGCTGTATAGGTTTGCTGCATGATGGAATCATGACAAGAGTACCGCAGTAGTATTGTTTAATAATCTTTTTTTATATTCTCTTTTCTTTCTTGGGTTTTAGCAATACAGTCATTGTGTTTTGTGTTGTTTTTAATGCTTGTGCACTTTGTTACTGTCATCAATAAAGATGAAAGATGGTCAATATAATGTGGATCAGTGATAAACAGAGGAGGAGCTCCATATAGTTTGCAGCCTTGTGGGTTGACACAGTTACGAGCGTTCACAATCAAGCTTGTGAGGCAACCAAATAACTGTGGTGGAAAAATGTTTCAGATCATTTTCTTTCAGCAAAAGTAGCAAAACCACAATGTAAAAGTATTTTGTTACAAGTAAACATCCTGCATTGAAGTAATAAGTGTGTATTATCAGCACAACATACTTACATACAACATACAAAAGTAAAAGTACTTGTCATGTAGATAGAACAGCCCCTGTAAGTTATATAGGATAATTCAATCTATAACAACACATGATATTTTATAAACAGATCATATCTTTTGTATGGAAAATCTGAATTTGCGAAGTAACTACTAGTAGTAAAATATATGTATAATGTAATGGAGTTAAAAATACAATATTTCATCCTAAAATGTAGAATGAGAATGAAATGGTATTAAAATTATTTCAAAACTGTACTTGAGTACATGCTCTTTCCATCCAGCTAAGTTAGTTAGTTAGTTAGTATTTTATTAAGTCATCACACATAATACAATAAGTATAAACAATACAGACAGTATAAACAAATCACCAGTCTATGTATTAGGTAGTGACTGAACAGGCTCAGGCAGAAGCAAAATGCAACATTCTTGTCAATTTAAAGGTTGCATAAACGATCATCACTGCCACTAGATGTGGCAATAGATCAGCAGCATCTCAGACCAAAGCACATGCTCCATGATATGTTCCACAGCAATGCTGCCAGTAAGCTAACTAGCGATAGCAACATTTTCCAAACACATTCATAATATCTGTAGCAAGTTAGCTAACGTTTTAAAGCCTTCAATAGCCGGTCACTAGGGAAAACAGACATGTAACATTATGTAGTCATCAAGTTACACACACGTGGAAGAGAAGAAAAGCCAGTCCTGAGACAAGCTGGAGCCATTTAGCAGCTTGTAAGGCTCTTCATCTCGGTAAAGCCAGACCAGTATTGGCTCCACAGCCGGACTGGGAAAGAAATGAAGACTTGGACTTATCCACTGGGATCGGCCCTACGAATGACACTGATGGAGCCAGTGAAAACTTTTAACATTTTTTGGATGATTTGACAGCTCCCTTTCAACAGCAAACGTTCTTTTCATTTTTACCCAAGGGAAAATAAATTTGTATTGTCTGCAAAATTAACAAATCCTAACAAATGAGTATCATTACAAATACCATAAAGTATTAAAGTATCAAGAAACAAACAACCAATCCCTGGGGTACTCCACAGGTGACCTTTGCTAAATGATTACATAGATCAGAGGTCTTACAATAGAGTCAAAGACTTCCTTAATAATTACCATATCAATGAAATAATATCAGTTGAACTTTTGTTTTTAAATTGTCTTACTGCTTCATTTATATCTGTTTCATTTACCCCACAAAGGACCATATAACTGATATTGCCCTAAAAAATCAAAATCATCAACAATGCTCTTTGAATTGTCCACTTTAGCATCAGAGCTATTCAAAACAGAATTTGGAAATTCAGATTCATAACATCTATTCTGAATAATATGACTAATTACTTTCCAAGTCCACTGAATGTTATTTTTATCTTTGAATATTTTGTTGTTATATTCTTTCTTATATAATGGAAATCATTTTATTCTTATGCAACTTGTATTTTTCTTCACTTTCACTGGATCTCAGGATCTAAAAATGTCTTATAAAGTAACTTGTTTTTCTTTTTGCACACCCCTTGCAGACCTGTAGTCATCCAGGGCTTTCCTTTATATGTATCTTTCATGCAGCACTTTTTAGTAGGACAATGTTTGTCAAACAAAAATGCTTGGTAGGTCTGATTGAAATCGACAACATATGCTTCCTCCAACTTTGTAATTTGTAAAGTTCATCTTTAAGGCCTCAATTCGTTTCTGGTGTCCTTCTCTTACTAATTTACAGGAAGGACCACAAAAGATCACAAAAGATCACGAAAGTAGGACGATGATCACAAATATCACTTTAAAGGAAACCACTTTTTGCTTGATCATGAATACTGATGTTGTCAAAACAGAGTGGCACTTTCTCTAATATTTCTTATGGTGAAGAGCCAGTGGTTTCATTTGCAGGGTATGACCAAATGAGATTTTTCTTTTATAAAACAGCGCCATCTTTTGGACATTTATGAGAGCTTGTAAACAAACACGTTAATGCATCACAATACCCTCGATATCAGCGCTCATTGGATAATTGTGCATCATTCCTAGTATTTTAGGACCTATGTATGTTCTGCACGGTTTTATACAGTCTCTCTGTGTTTCCTGTGTGGTCAGTGACACAATTTCGCCTCCTCCTTTCCTTTGTTACATTTATTAGTATATATTTTTATATACACGTATTGCAGATACGTCTAACGGAATGACAGCATCCTTCAAACATTCATAAGGAGGCTTCACAGATTGTAGAAACTGGTGGAAATTTGTCGTCGGGGCTAAAACAACACACCGATCGGACTCGACCCCTGGTTTAAACCACGTTGTAGGTGGAGCTTCAAACGCTTGAGTCCGGTTCCGCTCTCGACGCCTGTGTGTGTGTGTATGTGTGTGTCTGAGCTCGCCAGTGTGATCGTTTGATTAAGGTAGAAATGAAATGAGAGAGAAGAGCCCCCGTTGAGGAAGTGAGATGATAACATAACGGCGCCTGTACTACAACATTTGCCTGTGTCTTCGCTCCCTGGACTGCAATGCCTCCACAACGAGTGTTCACCCTGCCGCGGCAGCAATCTCTGCTCCTGCCTGCGGTCATCAACCCGTTTGTACAGGACACAAAACTAACCAAAGCTACTATAATTAAAGTGAGTATGGTATTTAAGCGTAATGCTCGTGTAAATGCAAGCGTTTGAAGAATGTAGCCATCGCTTATAGAAACACGGCAGCGGGCACACCGCGGTGTTTTCATCTGATGTGCGAGATTACACCCACAGGCTGCTGTGTAGCCAGGGCCTATAATCTTCTCCAACGGGGCTTTGACAATCGGCTTGTAATGCCTCGTTATATGCAGCACAAACAATGAGAGCCGTTGTGTGCTTTCTAGAAAGCTGTCCAGTGCTGTGGATTTCCACACAGCTGCATATTTCTGTTCTGTGGAATGTCAAAAGCCAGGGTGTAGTTGACTCTGACAGCAGTCTTCCCTTCATGGTATAGGCCTACTCTAATTAATGGTGTATATCTATGTACATCTCTCCATGCAGTGTGTCCTCCTGGGAATCTTCCTGGTCCCTGTTCGCGCCATCCTGTTGTCTCTGGTTCTCATGGTGACATGGCCAGTGTCTGTCATAATAACCTTCAAGCATCCTCTGAAAGGAGCTGTGGAGCCAATGAAAGGCTGGAGAAGGTAACAAGGATACATACATCATCCCATTGCACCACCACCTCCCACAGAGTCCCAGACTGCCATCAAAGGCCATGGCCTTTTGGATATCAGACACACATAATTGCTTAGAAAAATCAAATCATTTAAAAACATAGCACAAAGTGTATCTCGCTGCGCCTTCTTGCCATCAGTTTGGTTTACGTACACATTACATTGAATTTTTTTTTTTTTTTTTTTACTTGGTTTCTCAAATACATTGAATTTGGCTTAAAATTGGAAAATTACCCAGGCTAGGACATCAGTTTTGTTTTACCTACTTCAACCAGTTATAACATGTGACCATCATTTTGTCACTGTATTTTAAACTTCACACATAAAGAAGGCGTTGGCCCCAGAACCTGTTTTGTTTTTTTATTGCATGTAGGCCTAAATCATCCCATTCAGTGCAATTAAACATTAGCTATTGTTGAAGAAATACATTAAGATTTAGTTAAAACATATCGAGTTTCACTATATTAAAGTAGACAGTAAAGCACAGCAAAGGCAGCATATTCTCAAAATAATGGTTCCTGACACAACTTGAAGAATGTGCAGCTGCTCGCACTTCTGCCAAATCATGCTTCTCTAGATCCTATCTGCACCATAAGCATTACTTCAGCTCAGTTCCTGTGAGGGGCCTTAAGGGGAACCGAAAACTAAAAAAGTGATTCATCTCTTTATATACCAACAAACCTTTCATCATTGAATGTCTATTTTTTATCAGTATTGGAATGGGCAATCCAATGGGACATAATAGACACTGTATCGATTTAAAGTAGTTAACATGTCATACTTTATATATCGGCATATATCCATATATGTAAAGTTTCTTGTGGCTGGATTGCAGTATTTCACCTGTGAGTATCAAACAGAGTGCAGCATTTTTAACTGTTGAGTTGTGCAGATAGTAGGTGCAGCACACACGAACATAATGCACAGTTCTGCAGTTGACAGGAAAGTTCTTGTGACCTTAGACCTCACAGCTTTTTTATGTGAGTATGACCAAGCATGCTGTAGGTAACAGAAACAGGGGTAAGCTTATCTTCATATATGGTCATATAGTTCACCCATTTATTGCTTTCCTGTTAACGGCCTGGTGGTTAAAGCACTCTGGTTTCGGTTTTAATCTGATTAATAAATAGTAAAATTTCACAATAAGATTAGTGTTTGTTTGTTCTGTTGAAATAGTCACTCAATTAAGTAATATTTGTGATGGTAAGAATGAATCAAATGACTCCAAATAAAGTCAAAGTGAAACTCCCTAAAAATCAACTACCAAATTTGTAAATGATAAATAGTTTTCTGGTAGATGGGCATAAAGACCAGTACATTTTAGACTTGTTCTAGACATGTGGTGAAAAACTCCAAATGCAAGTCCATGTTGCTCTGAGCCTTCTGCATATTTAGGCAGGCAATATCTTGTTCACTATAATTTTGTGAGATGACAGTATGACAAGATGTTGTTGAACTTCCTGTTATTAAGCTTCCTGCCACATTCAGCAAACAGATTGATGTAGCTTTAAATATGCATTGGTTTGTAGGTTCACAGTATAGTGTGACTTCCTACCCTTACTCTAGATTATAAGGAAGTAACTGCTAGCGGGAAAATTCTTTGCAATTTTAGGGTTACAGAAAAGTACAAAATGGTGCAACCTTTCCTGTTACTCAAACATTCATTCAGTCCATTTTTTAAAAAAAACAAGCAAAAACACTGACATTTCGGCCCCTGGCACATAATAGTGCTGAAGTGATTACGATCAACAAAGAGGGCCTAAAGAGACATGCAGGAGATATATCTAAAATAAATATTCAGCCAGAAGTATTCATTTGGATTTTATGCATTTCTAATTTAATAATACCTCATTCAATAATCTAAAATGTTGCGGTCATTCCCAGGTTCATGTGTCAGAGGATAATGGCTGCCTTGGGGAGAACTTACTATTTCTGCATGGGCTTCAGAGTGGTGGTCAAGGGCAAGCAGGTCAACAGCAGTGAGGCCCCCATCCTGGCTGTTGCCCCCCACTCCACCTTTTTCGATGGGATTGTGTGCATTATTGCAGGCCTGCCCTCTACCGTCTCCCGTGTTGAGAACCTGGCTACACCCATCTTTGGCAGTGAGATGTTTTTTAGTTGCTATGTTGTTTCAGTACAGGGAAGTTGGCACTTAAGTGTTTATATGTACTTTCTTGTTCTCTCAACCTTGTGTGTGTGTGTGTGTGTGTGTGTGTGTGTGTGTGTGTTGTGTGTGTGTGTGTGTGTGTGTGTGTGTGTGTGTGTGTGAAAATACAGAGGTGTGAAACTTGAAACCCCCACAGAGCTTTTTATTTAATAACACACATAATGATGATATCATCAGTAAACGACTGTTTAACAAAATGGTCTTGCTCTGTTGAATGCTAACAACATCATGCAATTAACCAAGACCTGTACGAGTAATAAGTGAAAAATATGACAAAAGCCAATGTATGGTTTAATTATCTAAGTGTGTACACTACATTCACATATAGTATGTGTTTTGCTCTCTCTGAAGGGTTTGTGCGCTGTCTCCAGCCAGTGCTCGTGTCCAGAAAGGACCCAGATTCACGGAAGAATACAATCCAAGAGATTGACAGCAGAGCCAAGTCAGGAGGCCGCTGGCCTCAGGTCTGTTACAACACACCAAAGAAAAAATCCACATATACTGTCAGTGTTGTCTTCTGTATAGTTGCTAAGAAAACATTGAGCTTGTCAGCTAAGAAAACCAAAGAGCCATTACTCAAGATGCTGGTTTGTCTTCACAGTTTCCTTTGTCAGTTTTTGAGTCCCACATTCTATGAAAATGCCTCTTCTTTAATACTATTAATACTTTACTGTGACTTTGATACTAATATGCATACAATGTCAATTAGAGTTTTTCAGAAACTTGCTTTGCATACTGGTGGCTTTAGATTATCATTGCCTACTTGAGAAAAGTTATACAGCATGTGATTTTAAGATTTACTAATGATGTTTTATTCCTCAGGTTTTGATATTTCCAGAGGGAACATGTACAAATCGCTCATGTCTTATCACTTTCAAACAAGGTAAGACCTAAAAGTCTAATGTAATGCAAATGTAGGTAGTATTATTTTGCAACAAAGCATACTCAAGACAAGGAAAATGATAACAGACAGATGAAGAAATCAAAAAACAAACAAACAACCATTTACTAACAGATTCATCTGTTTTTTATAGCAAATTTAACTAATTTCCACTTCACATATCTGATCCACTGAGCAAAAGGGGCTACACAAATGAAAGAACACTTGATACTGCACAGTTCCATTCATTCACCATGTGATGTGGTTTGTGCTTTGACTGGTTGTTAATGGAAGTCCACAAAACTGGTTGAGTGATGCGAGACAACGGGGATATCAATTTTATAAAATCACACAGTTCTACACCTATTCAGCTTTCATTCACTTGAAACGAGAGATTACAGTCTTCATGTTTTTTCTCACCACCTCTAGGTGCCTTTATCCCAGCAGTCCCCGTGCAGCCTGTGCTGATAAGGTATCCCAACAAACTGGTGAGTGACTGTGATTGTCATATAACATTGATATATTTTGGTGCCCCACTGCACTCTAAAAGTTTACACAAAAGATACATATATAGAGGCAGAGCCATATGTGAATGAGGATATACACACTAATCAACCATGAGTTTAATTTCCTTCCGGGCAAAACGCACAGATTGTCTTTAAACCTAATCTGAGTAAATTTAGGTATTGTTATCCTCCTCTTATATTTGCTGTTTCATTTGTTTAATTCCACCGACAGACTTTTGAATGCAGTCATTCACAGAGACGGACTAATGGCAACACTAGAAGCTTAACTGTATCACACACCCACCAGCTAACATGTAACTGTCTCATCCCACTCTTAATGTGTTATGAAGCATTATGTATTCCCCCTTTTTTTTTTCCAGGATACAGTGACTTGGACTTGGCAGGGTTACAGCTCGTGAGTATGCTTTCTACTGTTGTGCATCCTGAGTGGTTTCACCTGTAGAATGTATGTTTGTATGTCGATGCCTCCTTTTTCTCAGACAGTACCCTATCTGAACACAGTAACATAATTGCCTTGTACTGGAACAACTGTTGGTATTAGTGAATCAATACGTGTAACAGACCTTGCCTTGCTTGTATTATTTGCAGGAAGACACTGCTGCTTCTAACGCTGTGCCAGCTGTACACCACCGTAGAGATAGAGGTAACAGGCTTCCTGTTTTCTTAATAAAATGACTAAAATTGTTTCTGCTTTCTTATTGATATGTCAGGAAATGGTTGTGTGCAACTTGATGTTCATTCCAGGGTTTTACACAGCACCTTGTTTGAAATCTTTTAAAATTACTGCAGCTTTACTGGTGGTATCGGTGCCACTCTCTGCTATCGCTGCTGAAATATTTGGATTTTATGAAACTGTATTCAAAAGTACTATATCAACTGAAGGTGGGAGGTGTGTTTTCTGCAGGAAGGGATTCTGTTTCCACGGAAAGGTTTAGGAGATTGCTTTCTGCTTGACCTTTCCTGTGACCATTTTTTTTTTTTTTTTTTTTTATCTGGTTGCTGTTTTTTTTTCCAGTTCTTGCCGCCGCATATCCCCACAGAAGAGGAAAGGAAAAGCCCAGCTCTGTTTGCCAGCAGAGTGCGAGAAACTATGGCCAGGTTAGTAAAGTCACTGGCCTTAAGTGCACATTTTGTTGTAGAGCATGCAGTACAGCCATTACAAGTATTTGAATTAAAGACTGCACATGCAAAATGTTTGCTTACAGAGCTTTGGGAGTTCCAGTAACAGACCACACATATGAAGACTGCCGCTTGATGATCTCAGCTGGTGAGCTAACTCTGCCCATGGAGGCCGGCCTGGTTGAGTTCACCAAAATTAGCCGCAAACTCCAGTAAGAATATCTCACTTAAATACACTGTTTGTGTCACCAGGCAGAGAAATTAAGACAGGCAAATATAGGTTGAAGTGTTTTTTTTTTATTTTTTATATATTGTTCAGTATGACATACACCTTCCTCATTGTACCCTTCACCTAGACTGAAGTGGGACAACGTGAAAAAAGAGCTGGAGGGCTTTGCGGCCATGGCCAGCTCCTGTAGGGGAGGACGGATCACCATTGAGGAGTTTGCCGGATTCCTCAAGCTACCTGTCACCCCACCCCTCGAGGAGCTGTTTGCACTGTTTGACAGGGTGAGACACACGTGCTGTAAATAAAGTAATTTCTTTCCTAATAGTTTGCTGAATAATACCAGTAGAAATGACGGATTAAATACTGTTACTGTTTGTTGACACACAGCCAGGGTGTTGGAATACAGTAAGACATTGGCCCTGACACAACACGTAGGAAACACACCATAAATACAATGGCTGACAACATAATTTGTGACAATCTTAATATTAGGCTCACAGAATTACATGTTTAAGACATCACTGCATATCCTGTGTGTACCAATGAGAGTAAAAGTAAAATAGGGAAGGCATCATATTTTCTGTTCAGGATTTTCACTGCCTGAAGAGGAAACTATGATCAAAGCAGTTTGGCCTCATTCCCTGGTATGTCCGTCAGAGTTCTGAGTGGGAGGAGGATTAAAAGCATAAAAACAGCCTCTAACATGCAGTTCAATGAGCAAAAAAAGAAATCCCTTTTCTCAGAATATGTATGCATCATAATCTTGCAGTTATTGAGAGTTGCCATTTTTAGAAATCACTCATACTTTTGTCTATGTTTGTGTCCATCTATGTGTCTGTGTTTAACCATTTAAATTCACCATACTTCCTTTAATATTAAAAACTGTTGATATCAGACTATGTTTCTATATTTGTAAACCACAAAGGGTAAAGTACTATCCATCATAATAGTCTGCTTATTCAGTTACTCAGGCATTTTTTTTTTTTTGCTGTGGCTTTCACCCCCATCAGAATAGAGATGGCACCATCGACTTCAGAGAGTACGTTATAGGCGTGACCATCCTGTGTCGGCCAGCGAACACTGAAGACGTTCTTCGAATGGCTTTCCAGGTAGGACAGAAATGTTCTGATACAGCTCTTCTTCTACTGGGTAGGAAAATACAGTGCTGTATTTTAATGTACAATTATAGAGAGACACACAAGTGTATATGGTGGTATCCATTTTCCTTGAGCCAAAAAACAGCCTGAATTATCCAAGGCAGGTTTTCAGCACTATCAGTCATCATGCTGATTGCATTGACTCATGCATTTCCTGCTGATTCTTTTTTTAGTGCTTAATCTTTTTGAGACAGGATTTCATAACGATATTAATATTATAATAAAAATAAGTAGATTTCAAAAAGCACTGAATTTAAGCTAAGTCACCCAGCACTACCTTTAGTTGATATTAGAGCACAGCAGGCAGTAGCAGTACTACTGTGGGAAGAACAGAGGCAGCATTCAGAGAGGCTTGGATAATGTCAAGTTAACAATGTGTGTCTGTTGTGAAGAGCACAGAGTCATTCTGCTGGCCGTAAGGTCAAATGTGGTTTTGGACAAACAGTTCAAACAGTGTTTATGTAACATGACTGAAAAGCAAAAATGAATTTACCCAATTTTACATAAGCTTTATTTTTTATTTTTTATTTTTTTTCTATCACCGACTTTCCCGCATGCACACCTTAAATAACCTTTATTTTTCCTGAATGTGCAAATACCTGAAAGGCAAAATGCAAATTTCTCCCTTGCTGTCCTCTCTCATGCAGCTGTTTGACACAGATGAGGATGAGAAAATCACCCGAGAGGAGTTTACTGCTCTGCTGCGCTCCGCTCTGGGTGTGTCGGATCTAAACATGGCCAAGCTCTTCAAGGAGATTGATGCTGACGGCTCTGGTTTCATCACCTTCAGTGAGTAGACGCCGCCTTAAGACAAACGTCTAATGCTGAGCAACATTTTGGTCTTTTTTTATTTTGTATATCCACCACGGTTTTATGGAACGGGAATATGTGCAGTAAATTAATGCATACAGTATTTTATCATTAATCAGTTTTACTTCCTTTATCCCAAGTTGCACTGCTTACTCATGCTTTTCATTGTGCCTGTGATTCTTCAGGTGAATTTCAAAGCTTTGCCATGAGCCACCCGGAGTACGCAAAGCTCTTCACCACCTACCTGGAGCTTCAGAGATATCAAGCAATCCAGGAGTCGAGGCCAGGTGATCTGGAACTGGCTGGTCAGACCAGTTCAGGAGAAAAACAGGAAGACAGCATCTCTGACAAGAAAGATGACTGAGACGGACGACGACTGTAAACCCTGCTTGACTGCACAGACAGACAGAAAACTGTATTCACTGCACTGAGAAGGAAAAGGCTGTGTCCAGCGACTTTTAGCAAATTCAAGACATTTGCTACAGCAGAGCCATATTATAGGTCATGTGCTTGCCTTTGTACAGACATGGGTTTTAGAGTGCTTCTATTTTCAATTTTAGTGCCTTATAGAGATTTTAAAGAACAACTCCCCAATCACTGCACAACAAATATCTAATTGCAGACTATTTCCATCTGTAAAGATTTGTGTGTGTGTGGTGTGTGTGTGTGTGTGTGCGCACGCGTGTCTGTGTGCTTTGGTTAGGAAAAAATACAAAAAAACTAAAATAAATGAAAATCTAGTCAATGTTGACATGAAATTGTCAGAAAACTCATCAGTGTTTTAGTCAACTGTCTGAACCCTGCTGCCTTTAGAATTCTAATGTTAGTGACAGTGTTTTATGATGTACTTAAATATTTTCTCCTGATTATCGTAAACTGCCACACCATGTTTGTGTGATACACCATGCTCTGTAGCCTGAGCTTGCTACCCCTTGCTTGGATCGTAGCTTTGTGAACCTCCTTTGTCTTTGTGGTTTTCTGTAAATGAGTGGAGAAATTGCCAAACCAACACCTTTTCAAATATAAAGCAAAAGAGTCCTCGTGCTTCTGTTTTAGCGTATAATTAGTGTACAGTAAGCTTTATTAAGATCTCTCTAACCTGGCAACATGCAGATGTTCTGTATTAAGGCTATGCCTACCAAGAGCATACATGCTGTGTGTTACACTTTTTTCCAGCGCTCAGGGACACAGACCTTGTAAGACGGCTGTATAATTAGCCAGAGGTTTGCTTTGCATGTGTATCTATTTGCATTTCTACAGAAGATTGTTTTGCTGAGACAGCAGCGTATCTGCGCAGCTTTAAGTTTACTAAAGCAAATCAAGCAATGAAAATAGGGCAATTTGTGAGCAAAAAGGCACCAGTGCTTCTTCACAACATATTCCAGTGGGGTATCCTTTCAGATTAACTAGCACCAATGTTATTTATTTAGCAGGGTGGGTTGCAATTATGTGATTTTTTTTTTTTCCTTTTTTGTTAGCTCTGCAAAGTTCGCTTTTTAAAATAAAACAAGAATACAATTTTAACTCTTGCCTGACTTGTTTTTTTTATATTCACCACTTGCAATGACTTTCATGGACTTTGTTTATAATGAGTGAGTGCAGTGAATGGGCTGCAGCTGTACCTCTGGTTCTCTAAACCACCACCAGGTGCCAGCAGTTACCTATTCCAACTTTATAGCGTGTGTCTGTGTGTGTGTGTGTTTGTAGTCTGCTTGTGAGTATCAGTTTGAATTTTAAACCTGTTTTGGCCTGACCATCTTTTTTAGGTGAAGGCTCGACAGTGATGAGTTAGAATCTGATTTAATGGTGTGGCATGTAATGGTAAAGGGTGGAGAAATCACAGGTGTGTGTGTGTGTGTGTGTGTGTACATGTAATACGTAACGCAAACGCAATACTGTAGGTAGGTTTTCTGTGTATACTGAAGTTTTGTTTTTGTCCGATTTAACTTATGAATCCCTTTTGAAATGAATCATTAACGTTACATTTAATCGTGTGAACTCTGGAACAGAAGGCGAGGCGTGACATGAATGATATCTTAAGGAAAATAATTGCGTTATTATGACTTACGCTTTAATTGCTCAATTTGTCTGCATTACAGGATTGTGTGTGTTCCATTCCTTCATTTCACCTTTCTGTGACACAACCTGTTTCCACTTTGAGGTGGGAATGAGGCTGGATCATGAGCAGATACAGTATCATGTACCACACAAACTATCATTAAAGAACAATATAGACTGGCCATATGAAACCCACTGGGGAACAAATGAAAACATTTTCTGAAGGACTTTTTATCATGTAATGTTTGTTCTTGATGTGACTAAGCATACTCATGTTTATCTATGTGAATATAATTTCTCAAACTGAGTATTAAATGTCATGTAAATCAGTGTGCATCCAATAAACGTTTTCATTCATCTCCACAGTTTCACCCTTTTCTAACACATGAGTTATCAGTCCATTTGGGGCAATTTGCTTTTTCCAGCTCAACTGCTGTCAGGAGAGCAGTTCATCTGTAAAGAGGCCATAATGCTAATGCAAACCTAATATATGCTGTTCTAAATGGGCTACAACTTGCGTGAAAGTGCTCACACGCACACAAACACACAGAAAAAAAAAAAAAAAGAACAGCCTTGCTCCAAATGCACAGAGGTGGTTGAAATGAATGATGGAGAGCTGCTCGCTTCATTAAAAGCCCGCTGTTAGACAAAACTGAGATTACCAGCTGTGATTTCCACCTTCAATTTGTTTTAACCTTTTCAAACGTACAGAGGCTCATTTCATTTTAATCAAAATTGATGAGATGGCATGGAATCAATTAAGTCACATTTTTGCTGCGCTTACAACAGTGTGACTCCTCCCCTACCCGCACAGCTCCCGCTCTCCTCCTCAACTCCACACTCCTCCATCCTTCCTCCTTCTGCTGCATGGCTGTTGTATATTGCTGTATCCATTTCAGCCCTGCCTGGGGGGTGATCCTGTCGCAGTAGATTGTGGGAGATATGTGTTGGTAATCTGATTTCGTCTCCATAGGACCTGAGTGAGTGAGCAGCCTCTGTTTGTGGACCCAAGTTGGACACAGGCCTCACACGGATGGGGGACTCACTGTGCCAGGCAGGAAGGAAAGGTCAGAACCGACAGGCCTCGCTGTTAAACTGATGTGACACTGCTGTGCGCCTCAATTTAAGCAGGTGGCCCCGCTTTCTCCGGCGAAATGAGGACACGTCCTGTCTGAGCCCCACTCCGCAAGTTTAGATCCAGAAAGCCATTTATTTAACAAGCTTTACTATCGCATAGTGCTGATTGATTTGACTTATGAAGGGTAGATTCTGTACCCATCGTGTCAACCTTCTTAATTCATCTTTATCTCAAAGTAATTCTACTCCTCACTGAGCGTATGAACACATTTTTAACATCTCTATAAATACATTATATGCAGATTCATCCAAGCTTCAAGTTTTACCCGCTCTGCTACAAAACCAAAAGACGGCACTGCTTCGTCATCGGTGCAGTAGTAGAACAGAGGATTTTCAAAAAAGTTACAAGTGACTGCGTGGGCTTCATTAGCGCAAGGATGTTTTTGAACTGTTATGTAAGAGGAAGAAATCGAAGTTTTGTTGTCTTTATGTTCCTATAGAATGGGCTTTTCCTGCTTAGAACAACAGGATACCTGGGAGACCCCTCCTTTGTCCTGCATGACGAACATGGTTGTAGAGCTTCAAACATGCAGCACAGTGTGTGTTAACATGTGACTACAGGTTGGAGAAGTGTGCATAGGTAGTATAATAAAAGGTATTCTCACCTCACACATGACTTAAACAAATGTATAAGCTGTGGTGCTTACATTAACTGAAAACCCAAGATAACACGCTGGTCATGGTTCTATTAATCATCTACTGAATACTGAAGACATATTGCACATTATTTTATAGACATTTCCCTATAATTCATGATCTAATGGGTATTTTGGCAAACGTTGGGATGTCCAGTCATACCTTTGTGAGGGAGGATGGAAGAAGAAAAAGCTCAGTGCACCGAGTTCATTTAACTCTGATGGGTGTTCACTCCTATAGACACTGGCATGGTGTGGATTTTTACACATGTTGTTGTGGGTCCTGCACTCCCAAATGCACACCCACACAACACACACATCACCCTTGACTCCTGCAGTCTTCAGCGTGGAAAGCTGTCTCCTTCAGCTCTTCGGGGAGTTCCTCCAAACCTCATTGTTACGTTTCCTTATCGCACCAGATGACACCTTGTTGATTTTCTCTCTCCCATTATTCTCTCAGGAAAGTGATTGTTCCTCATTTCCCATGTGATGGTTTATAGGAACAGTGAAGGTCCTGGTGAGGGCAATGTTTGGGGGAAACGTATGAAACATCAGTGGTCTAACTGCGGTATCTGCACCGGTATCTGCCGCCCAGGTTTGTTTTCCTACTCAGTAGTTTGGGTGTTTCACATCTCTGTGTTTGATTCTTTTCCAGATGGTTTTTTGGATGACGGACAACGACTTTTCCTGTGTAATATTGAAGGATGGGTCAGTGTGAGGTTGTGATGAAGACTTTTGTCTTTTAATTTTCAGTCAGAATGGCCAAATAAAGTATGGGAGCATTTATAGATTCCAAACAGACTCAAGCTCATTTCTCTACAATCTGCAAGAGTCTTCGTTCGCAAGTGAGGGAAAGTATGATGTGTTACGGTGTTTATGACTGTACAATAATATGTCTTGTGCAACAGTTATATAAGGGAAAAATAGAAAATGTCCTTATGGAAATGTAAAATGTGTCTCTTATAGGAGAAGCTCAGTCTAAATCTTACTGCCAGACCTGTCAATCAATCACAGCCCTTTCTTCAAACACCAGTCCTCGTGCTGTCAAGCCTCCCTTTTTGTGCCCCCTAATTACTACCCTCCATTCCAACTCAACTTGCGTGCACCCCCCTATTGTGTTCTCCATTCATCACACACTTGGGGATTGAAGGGGTGTGACCCACTGAGAGATAAAATTCTTAGATATATAGATGCAGGAGACTGCCAACAAACCTGGTTATTATTTCAAGCATTTTGAGGACAATGGCACCACATTCTCTCACATGTTTGCTTTGGAGTACAGGTGTAGGTTGAAGCACATGATGAGGTGCTGCTGAAGAGTTCACTTTTCCTGGCCTGCACCTTTTTGGTGGGAATATCATACACTGCATTTCCCACATGTGCCGTTGTGCTGCAGAGAAACCGGACGTATCACTCAGACTGTAATTTCTTCTCGCTGAATGCATACGGCATGTAGGGAACAAGACTTAACATTGCTGAGGTGCTTAAATCTTTGCAGACACTAGCAAAGCCCTGAGAGAAGCTTAATGACACTCTGCCTTTCATGAGGCCTCGAGAGATTTAAAACCCACAGAGTTTAGAATGGGGTGCAGAACAAAACAAACCCCACTCATTGCTAATACCATGACCTGATTACCGTGTGGTAATGACCTGGTACTTTAAGTCCATGGAACGACAAAACAAGAAAATGCACATTTTCTTTTTTTTTCATTTGTGAGGATAAAAGTCCTTGATGTAAAAACATCACTCTTTAAATAATGGAATCAACGAGCACTCCTGGCTCACACATTATACAGCACGATCTGGAAAGTCTCATATGCGCTGTAAGTTGTGACAAAAATGATCTGATAAATGTCACAGGCTTATTTGCACTGTGAAGTTATATGTTATGATGTAGCTGTTTCTGAGACAGGAACTGTGAGGTCATATATATATATATATATATATATATATATATATATAATATATATATATATATTATATATATATATATATATATATATACTCAGAGCAGATGGGTGAAAGATCAAAATGGGGCGTGAGCCTGTGCATGTACGTATATGAGCAATATGTAGTAGGGTAATGTAAAGAAGTAGTAGTGCATGTTTTACGGACATATAGAGAGTCATAAGGACAGAAAAGAACAGAATCTTTGCTGTGACCCCCACTAAATGCTCGGGTTAAATCCAGAGGGTTATACAGTGACTGCAGAGAGGCTGTGTCTTCTTTGATTAGCTTCTCATCCTAATGTGGACGTGGGAGAGTCCGAACCTTCAGGCAGAGCAGGAGGTGAAGTCTTTGGAACCGTTCACAGCCAGAAGAGGGGATCCAGGGTGATCAAAGAAAAAGGTGAAGGGTGATATCATTCCGCCTTGAGCAGTCCTGTATACCTCCATGGAATCAACATCGGTTCCTTTTTGCTATTATCCATTCTCAATATATAACATGTGATACGCATCTGCACTGTAAGTTGCTTCTTAGGGACAGCTCCCATGAAACTGCATATGCTTCTATACATTAGGCTACTCGTGCCTTGAAGTTTGAAGAAGCCCAGTTTAGAGTACAGATTCAGAAATACACTCAACATCATGAAAGACGAAAGATTTGCTCATTCTTGGCTCGGCAAAGTGACCTGAAATAGCATATTCAAATTTACCTGACGATACAAAATAAAGTGCAAAGGAATAGAACTAATTCAGGGGAAAACATCAGTAATAACACATTATCCTTCCTTGTTACCTGGTCCTCTGCTTTACCATCGCTGCAGTTATTCAATCTTCACAAAAAAAAAAAAAAAAACGCCCAAAACCAGCCCTATTAGGGTTTTATAAAAACAAGCACTGGAGAGCAAAGAGGACATTCATTGACTTTAATGGGATGAACTGATCAACCATATCTAATAGAAATCATTGCCCCTGGCAAAAGCTGCTGTACAATTGAATTACACATGGAACACAATGCTTTTACTGCTTCTTAGAAAACTGTAATTCAATCTGTTTAGTACAGAGAAGAAACAGATAAAGTCTAAATTAAAACATTAGAAAAGTTTTGTGGTAAGTGAAATTCAAATACTCATGTGAAGCTGAAGGTAAAGGGATCTTATGTCTCTTGAAAAACGTTAAATCCAAGCACAAATCTGAGACACAAAGACATGGTCTGTCCTTTTTTACCCTCCTCATGACACAGAAAAACCTCTTCTTCCAATAAATAAACATGTCCATAGCTTATAAAGTTTAAATCAAGTTTTTTTTTTTTTACAGTATTTGATTTATGGAGGAGGTAAGTGGTCATATCATGTACAACTCTACATGGATTAATCTTAAAACCACTGTACTCCTGGCTGTCTGTTCCACTGTCAAGTCAGAAGCAGATGCACAACTTTATGGGAACTTGAGCTCATCATGCCAAGTCAACATCAAACAGGAGAGAAAGTGTTCAATTATGAAAAATCACGTGGAAGAGAGAGAGGTCACCGACTTAAAAGCTCGCATTTTATATCGTCTCTGCTGGAGAAGGCGAGTCTTATAGTTCCTTCAGAATGGGCAGTCTTCCCTCAGATGCAACTGGACAACAGCAGCATCGGGTCATGGAGAGGTGTCCCTAGATTTACCAAGTACGGAGGACAGCCTTTCAGATGCACGGCTTTAAATTGCTTTAGCAACGGTGACATATTCATATAAAAATGTATCTTTCTCATTGTTCTTATGAGTAACGTTTTAGGTAATTGTTTGATTGTTCAGCGCACAATGCGCTCGGTGCGCGCGGTGACGTAGAGAGGAATTGGCTCTGAAGTGTCTTTCACCTGACACCTGCTACAGCTGTGCATCAGACTACAGATACAATGTTTTGTCTTAATGCTCTACCTGTTTTAGTGGCTCACAATCATTAGGTCTGTCTGCTCTAGGAGGGATAATGTCACCTATTCCCAGTCAGTCCTAACCTGTATTCTTCGCTGTGCGTAACTGTTTTGAAACTTTACGCACAAACACCAAACCTTTCCAAACTCTCTGTTTCTCTTCCCTCCTCTCCAGCTCATGCACGCGGAGGTCTCTGCTGTAGTTTCGGAGGAGAACGCTCGTTTATCCGGTTTTTGTCAGCGGGATTGCCGTCCTTATTCAAGCTCACCGACTCAGACCATCAGCTCCGCCAGAACCCGCAGGGGGCCGTGAGAGCACCGGGCCAGCGTGGGCTTCGTACGCACCGCAGAGAAGATGAATATCCAGGTCTTGCCAGAACACAAGCTCTCGTCGGTGGCCCCGCTGAAACAGTGCAATGTGGAGAAAAAGGAGGTAGAACTGATACTGGTGAAGGACCAGAATGGCGTCCAGTACACCAGTTCCTCCATCATTCCCACCCCTGGCCACCACGCAGGTCCTCCCGGATCCGAGGACGAACGAGAAACTTGGGGCAAGAAAATAGACTTTCTCCTGTCCGTCATTGGCTTCGCGGTGGACCTGGCCAATGTTTGGAGATTTCCTTACTTGTGCTACAAAAATGGAGGAGGTGAGTAAACCGTGTTATTTCTGATCGATACATGCGAGTACACGGATCCTTAAACATTTAGTGAGGTCACGAAACTTGTCATAGCGTGCCACCGGGTTCAGGGACTAAATCCTTGTAGTAGTATAATAAAAATACAAGGAATGAATGGGTCGCGGAGCTACACTGCAGGTTATACTAAGTCTCCACAGTAATTTGTAGTATTCTTTTCTTCATTGATGTTCAGTCTTCTTCTAATCAGGCGTCAGGTGCCGATGCGTTTCTATTTTTTTTTACCTTCAAATGTTTCACAAAGTGTGTTGAAACCGTCTTACAAAGTAAATGTCACAGCATTGTTGTCTCTGATTAGATTTAGATTAGATTTCACTTATTTTGCTGTGTTGTTGTTCTAATTTTAGTTCCCTTAATCTCCTTGAATCGGCGTTTTAATAGTCCCAGGTGTATTGTTGAGGAAGTGCATTTAGCTTTCATGATGAAGGAAATACCTCATTTCATCAACTCATGCACATGAAAAAAGATACTGTGTAAAACATCTACTTCTTAACTGTACCATGTGAGGCAGTCAGATAGAAAAATGTGTCAATATCTCCTGGCAAATCCACAATTTGTTGCTGAACATACATTTTAAATATTCTGCAACATGTATTTGTAAATATATACACATTGAAAATACTAGTGTCCCAGCTCATGGTTACTCTGCAGGTCTGGACACAGGATAAACACCCTTATAACTAGTATAGGAAACTGAAGGTGCACTGCAATGAGCCGGGGAAAGTAATGCAGTTTTGTGTACCTGAATCACTACCAACAGGTTGTTTTATCTTCAAAGACAGGGTAAAAACTTTCTTTATACACCAATGACATTATTTTAAAATGGCTTTAATGTTGTGCCACTTTCAGTTCTTGAAATTCGTTAATAGTTAATAAGAAAGCAGTAAAGCATTCATACAGGTATGTAGATGTGTAAAACCACTATAGCTTTAAAACTGACACCTGACCTTTCACATTGTCGGGCGCTTCATGAAAAGTTTCAGCATCTACTTTTAAATTATTTTCATTATTTTCATTGAAATCTGTTTGAAATATTTGATTTTAAATATACTGTGAGGTTTTATTTGCTTGAACTAAGTAAACACTTGAAAACGTGTATGTGAGCTCTGGGGTTTCTCACTAAGTCTGAATACAAGAGAGTGACAGATTGCCAACTCGCATTGTTTTCAACACTATTGAACACTGAAGCTGCAGTGTAGTAAGACAGAGAGAGAAAAAAAAAAGTACAGTGTGTGTGGTTGAATCAACAAAGGACGGTTGTAAACGGTGTTGTTTTACCTTCAACACTCATGACAACAGAGTGCTCACTAGAAGGTGAGCTCTGTCCTCTGTTTGCCTGCGTGTCCATTCACGAGGTGAAAATCAACATGTTGTGCTGCCGTGCCCCAAAGGGTCAACTCCACCGCTGGCCTGTCAATCATATTGGCCCTCAGCAAAATGTATTCATTACTGTAGATAATGTGTCATTTGTGATGGACAATGTCAAGAACAATTCAATTATGGGAGGTCATTTCCTTGTTGGTGGATGTGCTGCTGAGGCACAGCATGAAAATAGCTGTGAGCCTTCCTGCTTATATGGTGTGTTGTTTTTCCAAGAATGTCAATCCCCTGCCAACACCACTTTTTTTTTGGTATTGTGTTTTATCAAGCACTGATTTCCATATTGAGCACCTATCCTTAAGCATTTTTCTTTTTATTGAAATAAAAATGTAAGTCACGCTCGCAAGGAATTATCTGCCAAATACTCAAAATGTAAATGTAATGTAATTATTTCTTTCTGTCTTTCTTCAGGGGCCTTTTTGATCCCCTACATTCTTTTCTTGGTCATTGCGGGGATGCCATTGTTCTACATGGAGCTTGCCTTGGGCCAGTATAACAGGGAAGGGGCAGCTACAGTTTGGAAAATATGCCCTGTCTTTAAAGGTGAACTGTGACACACACTCACACACACAGGACCCTGCATGACTGTTTTACTTCAGCCTCTCTCTAACCTCTTAAACTGTGCTACTTACTGCTCTGTCATATTTTTTTTTATTTTTATTTTTTTACTTCTCTTCAGTGTCTTGCCCTTTCATTTCATCCCTTTGCTCTTGTCCTTTCACCCTCATAGTTTCACAACTGTCACTTTTAGCTAATCTCTATGTCACATCTCCGCTCTGCATTTCCCTCTGCTTGTACCTGCAACCTTATACCCCTGTCTATGTCCGTGCAAATGTCAGTTTCAAATGAGTGAAACAAAGCCAAATCAGGATAGTGTCCATAGCACACTGAGGAACACAGTTGGAGTCAATTGAACTGCAAGCCAGTCATTAATATTCACCAGAAATCTAAAATGTGACAGCATCTAAAATATTCTTTATTACAGAGAAAATCTGACTGACGTAAAATTGTGTTGTGCAAAATTTAAACTGAGGCTTACATTGGGTTAATTATAGCAACTGGGCATTAACATGGTCTTTTTCTGCTTTGATATGGAGTTTACTACGAAGCCAAACCTGCAAAAAGCTGTTAAACTCCTCTATCTAGCATGAGATTAGTAAATCTAACAACACGTTTCTCTAAAACTAAAATTGCACATAAGACCTGGCTTTTTCTTACTTTGTAGTCTCTTATGCAGCAGATTATTATTTGATACTGTCAGATAAGCACCTCTGTCTGCACTGTTGAATCGGCACCAGTCACTGCTTTTGTTGGCTCTGGCGCTGAGGAGGGTTTGTTATCTTCCTGCCTAGAATGAGTGGGTGATGGGTTTATGGACTTCTCTGTTTTCAAGTAAGGACATTACATTCCAGTGGAGACAAAACAACACATCTCAGAATATATCAAGAAAAACCGTGGAAAGTATGCATTTACGCCCACTGGATGTGTGTGCAATGGTGTACCCTCCACCACACTGCTGAGGGAATGATATATGAACCTCATGGTGACAGTGACAATGCCAGGTGCGCAAGGCCTCAGATATAAGGCAAAAATGACAACCGTTTATCCAATCAATGTTTACAAAATTGTACAGAATTGTACATATATATGTATATATATATATATATATATATATATATATACTGTCGCCCATAAAGTTGGAATAATTTTGTTTTCAGACACAATCCTCTGTTTATTCCTATTTAAATGCATCAGTAATCACTTTTGACCAGGTGCAATGATTACATTATTTGTCCCAATTACCCAGGTGAAATGAAATAAATCACATTGTCACAATCATTTCATGGAAAAAGGAAAAAAATACTTTATTCCAACTTTATGAGCAACAGTGTATATAACACAGCTAGCAGTGGGAGATGTTCTCAGAGATGCAGCTTCGGATCAATGTTGATGAAATTATTATTACACAATGAGTTGCTTTAACCTTGCAAACCACACCTGCTATCTGTGATTTGTTGATTACATTACCATTTCTTGTGTAATGCACCTGCTTTTTTTATGGTTATGTGCAGTTATTTTCATACTGGGATGCAGCATGTATTTCTTCAAATGATGTGGAAACATTAAGTTCACATTATGAAACTTCTATAAACAGCTGACAATACATAAACTACAGCGACCTCTAAAGAGTGTGTGTGTCAAGTGAATTTGCACTTGGCTGTTGATGTGATTGAAAATCAGTAGCACAGATAGTTCGTTCCCCCTCACTAATAACCCTGTGTTCCTCAGGTGTGGGCTACACTGTGATCCTCATAGCCCTGTATGTAGGCTTCTACTACAATGTCATCATCGCCTGGTCCCTCCACTACCTGTTCTCCTCCATGACCAACGAGCTGCCGTGGCTCAAATGTGGCAACAGCTGGAACAGTCAGAACTGCACTGACCCCAAAGCCATCAACGGATCCATCCTCGGCAATGGGACTTCTTACGCCAAGTACAAGATCACCCCGGCAGCAGAGTACTATGAGTAAGTGTTTTCAAATAGTCATTTATCAGATAGTAATTTCTGTTGCTTCCATGCAACTTTCTGGCAATGATGTTATTAAGACATGACAGCTGAATCTAAACTGAGATCATTCAAAAGTCAAAAGTCAATCCATCCAGTAAATGTCACAATGCAGTGATTTTGCTCAGTGTTACATGGATAGATGCTATACTGATTAAAACTAATCATGATTGCAGAGAGATCAAAGTAAACGTAGCCACTGTCTTTGTAAGATGATCTTTGGACATTTTGTTCATTGCCTGTTTGTGGATGTTTGTTTCATTTTGGCAGCTGTGACTGACACAATGTAGCTGAGTTATTATTGTATACAGTTGACACCCAACAACAGCATCACATGGAGGTGATGCTTTCTTGTATTGTTGATGTTGTATGGGCTATAGTAGTACAGTATATATATATACCCATGGAACCACTGTCCACGTGAAGAGCTTGCCCAGTCACTGAAACGTGAGCAGAGGACTCCGAAATTATCCAGCCACAAATGTTTGCACTACAAAAGGTGTATACATAAGACGTTCAAATATCCTCTTTGAAGTGCACGAAAAAAGCTCCGTCTGTTTATACTTCAAAGACAGCCAGTTCTTCCCCAGCTTCTGTGAAGACTGACTGTGCAGCCCAGAGGAAGTCTGTGAAATGACTTGGACAATACAAGGGACACATGCTAAGCATGACGCACTGAATACATTTAGCATGCAACTTGGCCAATAGTCGAGCTCGCTAAAGTTCCACTTCCATTCTGCTGGGCTGCAGTGGCTCGTACAGTATGTTTATTTAATCAGTATCCAGGGATACCTTTTAACTCCCAGGAACCCCTCAAACTTGATCAATTCTAAGTAACAAATGCTTTAATTTAATATGAGAAGGTCCGTCACATGAATTACTACAGACTTTCAAAAAAGTAATGCAACATCGTTCAAAGAGTTGACATGATCAGTGAAAACAGCACATATTCCAGGTGGACTATTAGGCTACACTTAATAAATCATAGGAAAAAGTCAATAGATGTGCATAGACAGACACACAATAGGATACTTCAAGACAGCTCTTGCATGGGGTTAGGCTCTGCAGGGGACAATAAATCCTCCTTACAGCTAGCTTTGAGTGCAGGAGCAATGCCAAGGCACAGCATGAGTGCGGCCAACTGAGTCAACAATTCTCTTGCTTGACCTCTTACGCCCGTTTTACATCCACAAACCCTCAAGGTCCTTCAACTACCATGACCGTAGTATGCAGCAAAATTCAACAGTAAGACAAAATCTATACGTATGTAAACTTATAATTCTTTCAGTCTTATGTAGGTTTACACCTGAGATGGTTTGCTTTGCTAGTTAGTGGAGTCTGGGCTCACCAACCAGTATATAGCCTACTGTATTATTATTAAGCTTATATTCTAGCTAAGGAGTCTCACTGAGGATTTACACTTTGCATCACCAGCTGTACCTGCCCTTACTGTTCACAAAACGCCACTCATATCGCCCAGCAACATGTAACTTTTTTTTTTTTTTTTTACAAAAACTTGAGGTTTTAAGGCCCTTACAGTCGTAGCGTTAACTGTTCACTTAGCTTATATTCAAAAGTATCAACATCAGGCTCTCTGTCAGCGTAATTTGTTGCCATATCATTTTCATTACTGGCGTGCAATGAATCTTGGGATAGGTTCCACCTATTGGATCCCTCATTGCATCTTTCGGCCACATTTGAAGGAGCCTAGTTGTGCCACTGTGACGCAATCAAAAACTTTAAAACGAGCCCCAGTAGGATGCGGCCTCGGACTTGGGACACAGCTTGTAACTTTTAGAAATGTTTTCATGAACTTCAAACATAAATCATATTCTGATTTCACCCTTTAATTTATTCTCCAAAGGTTATGTAATACAAGTTCCAGTTTACACCATGCTGGTATTTGTAGCACTGAAAAATGAATACAGTCCAAATCAATATAGCTGAGAACAACAAGCTGGTGTGATTTTAACATCACATGTAAGAATTTAACAGTAACACAGTGTAAAACTCCACTGACACGATGTGGGTGATATGAAAGTGAATTTTAATTCATGTGACAGGGCTTGTTTGCAAGACGTGGAGTGGAAGGGGCCATGTGAGGACGGCCAAAACCGTGCCAAAAAACTGACCTGGAAACAAATGATCTGGGCATTTCTTTGTGATTAATTTGATAACTTGTGCAGCCACAGGAGATGAAAGAAACCTCACAGATGTTAAACGTTAAAATCACAGCATCATGTCAATTAACTTTACAGAATGAGGTCTCAGTGCTTGAAAGCATACAAATCATGGAGCAGTTAAAGCTGCCAGCGAGATGGCCGAGCAGCTACGAAAACCCCCTCTCCTCCAACACCTTCCCGACAATCGGGAATCGAGAGGGTTGGTGTCCGACAATTTTAATAACTTTCTGAAACCAACACTCACATCCACTCCAAGCAGCGAGTGACCAGAGAAAATAAGCAGGGTTCGAACTTCATTCTGTACACAGTTATTTCCGTCCCTTGTGATATGTAAGTACAGCCGAGTCTCTGTCAATTTTCAGGAATAGAAAAAAAAACAAAAAAAACTTGTCTTTATTTTATCTTTACTGTCAGATTATTTAGCTTTACTCATTTAAAAGTTTTGATGACCCAAAGCATAAAGGTTGTACAAATTTCTCAAACTTGAAATGAACATATCAACTCATTTCAAATTTAAGAAAAATAAAAATTGACACTGACAAGAATACCTACTCTTTTCATTAGCACACATCCATATCCTTTCTTCCTTTTAAAGCTAGCCTGAAGCAACCACATCTGATTTCATGTCAAGGATAACTAGACTTGATAAATAGCTCTCATTTAAACTAAAAGATCTAATTACATAGACACTTGAGAGGATTGTTTTCACTTCATTCTCACACGCAATTTAACATATTTGTTGAAATAATTACTTTTAAAACAACAAGGAGAGAATCATTTGTAATTAATTAAATAAATCAGGTTGAAATTAGATAAAACTCCTCAGCTGTGTTTTGATACTCAGGTCTTTAGTCCTTCTTATTTATTTATTTTTCACATGCCCTGTTTCTCGTCCTGTAACCAACATTAAGACCGGAATGCAGGCAATAGTGTGCCAGCCTCAAACATACAAAAGACCAACTAATGGCGGCGCTGAGTGTAAGGTTAGCAGCATAACCAGCTCGTGGAGTGACAGAAAGAGTAAATGTGTTTAGAGTAACAGGGCCAAAGGGACCTGGGCTGATGTTATGGTGAGCATTTACTGGCAGTGCACTATCAATACTATCAGATGAACAAAGAGGACTTGGGGCATTACAACAAAACACCAGACTCTAAGTTTCTCTCTTCAAATAAACTGATGTGTTCACATCACTATCTGCCTCCCCAAAGACCTTATAGCTTTGAATTTATTATCAGCCAAAAGATAAATAAATGCTGAAGACAACTCTCACAGATCCTTTGGTCCCTTCGGGTTGTATGTCTGGACATACTTCAGTTTGTGTGTTGTTGAGGGTTTTTTTTTTTTGTGTCGAGCTGTTGTGTAAGCAACCTGAGTATCAGATCCTAATCCAGTTCCGCTGTTTATCCACCCATAACATCACATGCCAACTAAATTGAATCTTTCTTGAGGAAAGTCTTTGGACAAATGTGAAGGGAACAAAAGTGCTTTTAAATGTTTTACTGCAACGCGTTGATATCCAAATAAAATACAACCCCCTCTAAGTGTTCCTCCACTCTGGATGGACATCACAGTATTTAAAACATCACATAGTCTGTCTTTGTTGTTGGACTCATGTTTGCCCATCATGAGTCCTGAACAGACAGATCTTTTTATCTACTGTGGCCTTATGGCCTTGTGAGGCCATTTCATGTAGCATTGTTTATGCCTTGAAACCGTCTTACCCAGTATTTGTGAACAATTATAACAGAAAGAAAGATTTGAAACTGTGATAGTGATTTGGAAATGGAAACCAGGATCTGCTGGCCACAACTACTGATGGCCAACCATGGCCCGTGTTGGTCATTTTTACTGTTCAAAACATATGAGCAATAAACATATATAATATAGTACCTGTAATGGGCTCAAAGATGCATCATCATCAGCAGAAAATGCCACTCTCCTACTGTAAGTGATATCGATGGATACATCAGTTTGGGAAGTAGTTTCTGATCTACCATAAAAAATGACCTCTCAAACAAAGCTTTTGCTTTGTATTGGTGTAATTTACCAAGTCTTGGATTAAATGGGAACACAAACGTGCAAAAGGAACTTCCTGATGTAGTTTTTTAGTTTCATTTTTGGGAGTTAATGGCCTTATTTGGCCTAAGTGTTTAACCTCGCTCAAACTCTCTTATTTACACTGCTTATCTTGCTTGTTTAACCAACACATAAACAGAAATGTAACAATCACAATTTGTGAGTTTGTGTATCTGTGTGCAGCACCTTTTTTAGCCTCTGTACAGGCATGACAGCACCAGAAACCTGACAATCTCACGTGACAATAAAACTTGAGGAAGCTACACACAGTCACACTGCCCTGCTGTAGT
This sequence comes from Seriola aureovittata, assembly GCF_021018895.1. Taxonomy (NCBI): domain Eukaryota; kingdom Metazoa; phylum Chordata; class Actinopteri; order Carangiformes; family Carangidae; genus Seriola; species Seriola aureovittata. Next base: position 24,197,678 of record NC_079364.1, on the reverse strand, counting down.
TCCTGAAGAAAGATTTCCAGCACATACGTTCTTGTAAACATGTCATTTTAAAATTTTCTGTTAATCATGGTTATAATGCTGGATATAGCTGTATTTTATTTTGATTTGGACAGAATAGCTTTTCGTCATGCTTCCAGTCTTAATCTAAACTAGGATAACCTCGTCCAGACTCCAGTTGACCACTTAATATACGTATGGGATTGATAACTACTAAAAATACTGTACTCTCTTGTATAAAGTACATTTTCTGTGGCAGTGCTCTTAAAATGAGCTGAGCATCATTTATGTTAAGTAAACTGGAGCCTTTACTGTCACCAGATGACCGGACGACATACTGACGGCAGCTTTTGGCCAGAACAATTGTATGTAACGTGTGAACTTCGCTCCTACTCCACTATTGTAAACTGAAGTTGTGCACTTCCTTCCCACTACTCAGGGCAGACATTTCAAGAATGAGCTTGAACCTGGAAGCAATATTTAGCCAGTGAAGTAAGAGACATCATTTATCTCCCCTTGTTTCATTATGTCATAATAAAACACTTTTGAACCTTTGAACGTGCTGGGCTCGAGGATAATAGCCAAACAATACCACAGGTCATTATTGACAGTTTCAAAGCATCTGTATGTAGTGGGGTGAGAGATTGTTTCATCCAGCGACACTTAGCTTTCACCTGGATACACATACTTTAGGTAAAAGATATTTAATCTAAATTAGAATTGAACAACATTTAAATGCATTGTTATCAGTGATAAACTCTGGTGATGTGACGTCATGTTTTAAGAGCATCTGTCCCATATTTCATCTCTCATCTTCACCTTGGGGAGTAGAATGTGGGACGTTTTGTTTAGGTTCTCCCAGCCACTGTGGAACCTGGGTGGGCCTGTTTGGCAAAGACATGTATAAATGTTAGGATGTAGCAAAAAAAATTACATCCCATACCACAGGAAAATCACGTTATGTCTGCCTTGTAGTATTTAAAACCGATTTGCTTGGAAAGACTTAAAATGCCTGGCTGGACCACTTATGTTCATTATCAGTATTTATTATAGTGCTATGACTCATGATGCACAGTTTTGTTATCTTTTAACAATACAATGGTATTATGTGGTCAGATTTATCCTACCGAGCTGATATGAGAGTATACAGTAGGCCTTTATCAAAATGAAAGAAGGCCTAGATATCATGATACATATTTTTTTTCTCCACACACACAGACGGGGTGTGCTGCATCTCCATGAGAGTCAGGGTATCCAGGACTTGGGCCTGCCTCGCTGGGAGTTGACCTTGTGTCTGGTTGTGGTGGTCTTCATCCTCTACTTCAGCCTTTGGAAAGGTGTCAAGTCCTCAGGGAAGGTAAAGGCCCGGACAGCCAAACAATAATATCTGCTGCTTTCTCAGTTATTTCTTCTTTTAATTGATAAAACTTAGAACTTAAATTATTTTATGGCAACTATAATATCTGTAGAGGAATTTGTAGCTAAAGAGACATTTGCACATTTTCACATTTAGGAGTCAGACAGTAAGAGAGGGGGAGTGTTGTTATTGATAGAGAGGTTCAATGAAAAACTGACGTATTTTCCCCCTTTTTCGTGTCTGTTCTGCTTGTTTATTCAGGTGGTGTACATTACAGCTACTATGCCCTACGTGGTCCTTTTTGTGTTGCTGATCCGAGGCATAACTCTACCAGGGTCCATGGACGGCATCAGGGCCTACCTCCACATTGACTTCAAGCGGCTCAACAACCTAGAGGTTAGAGACTGTGCTTGTTATCCAGAGTTGGTGATATATTTGAATGGATTGATATGGGATCGCCAGTAAATAAAAAAAGAAATGATTGTTGCTTTGAGTATGAGTATGCTAATGCTGCACAGACCTACAGTTTTGTGTTACTTGATGACCTATGGTTTTGTGTTAACCTCAGAGACTTTGAGGTTATCTATCTTACAATGTACAAGCTGTACAAGTAACATTTATGTCAGAGTTGACAGATTTAGAAAGCCCTCTTTCTATGTTAACTGCAATTCATTGGGCGGAGCGTCTCGAGCTCTGAGGGTTAAAGGCTAGATTCCCACTGGTGCCTCCCATGCTAAATGTATGTGCAGGACATGAATGAATGTACTGTATACATGCATACTTAAGATATTATCTACATGTGTTAAGGGTTGAGACACACACACACACACACACACACACACACACACACACACACACACACACACACACACATATATATACAGTATAACTCACAAATAAAGAAAACCAACATTTATATTTAGGTCACTCCCTGTCTGTGAGGTATTTTAGCCTGGAAGTGATTTCTTATTTCTCTTTTATCTTTGCTGTAGGTGTGGATTGATGCTGCCACCCAGATATTCTACTCACTAGGAGCAGGATTTGGTGTGCTCATTGCATTTGCCAGTTATAACAAATTTGACAACAACTGCTACAGGTAAGAGTTTGCTCTGTATTTGTGATTTTTGAAGCCCACAGCAAACATAACATCCTGATGCTGTTAGGCGGTTGGCTGTTTGCAACATGTAACTGGATCACGAAGCAGCAGAGGTGATGCTAATCTGCCCAGCTGACCCCAGTGGCCAGGTGTTATCAGAAAAGATAAAGTACAGGCCAGGAAGGGTTGCCAGATTATAGCCAAAGGCTGTATGTTGACTGGTTTGTCATAGTGCTGCTCTTCCTCAGAAAAAGCAGGCGTGAGGTTGGCTAATCTCTTCAACATTAATAGGTGGCAGTAGTGCTGTTTGTGGCAGCTGCTAGCAGCAAAACAACACTTTAACCTGTTGTGGTTGTAAATTGCAGACAAAACATATCTCGCTGTGGTTACACGAAATCTCTGCAGCAGCTAAGTGCAATACCCTAACTAAGAAATGAAATGGTTCTTATCAAATAAATAAATGATCTGCCAACAGGTGAAATATACTGCAAAGGGACATCACAAAAGCTTCCAAGCTAAATCTAAAGCTGAATCAGTGCTGTGCTGTATGTCATAAGCATTAAGCATTGAAATCTGAACCAGTTAAAAGGCAGCAGCAAAGAAGACCTGGTGACTTTAGAAAAACACAGACATTTGTTTGAATATCCACACAGATCTGCAACAGACAAATTGAGCAAAAATTTTAGCTAAATTTTAAATAATCACCAAATTTTACTGTAATGAATGTTTATTTTTGTCATATATATGGTTTAAGTGAGGCACAGTCTCTTGTGATGTGTGTAATGTCCTGACCAGACTGAAGAGCCGGACTGAATACAAACTGAAAAGGTTCTATCACAGCGTACACACAATACATTAAAACGAGAAAGATCAGAGGGAGGAAAATGCTTTGGTGAGAGGTTTCTACTTCCTCAGCTCAGGAGGTGGCTGAGGTCAAGTTGACCTTGATCATTCTGTCAGACAACCACACGTGTGTGGCCACAGAATAACACACTAATTACCGCTCAAACCACCAACCAGGAGCAGAGAAGAAAAGCCGCTCATTAACCTGAATATCCCCTCTAAAATACAGTGTCTGGCTGAAGATCAACTCATGGGAAAACTTAAAAGATATCAAGTAACACATGGCCCCATTTTGACTTTACTTATGTGACCCAGTAGAATGGAAAATTGACTTCAACTATCACACTTGAATTACTATTAACAGCAACACTGATTTTAGCAGTGGCAATGATAAAGCAACAATGATAGTAACACAAACAGTGTAGTAAGTTAGTGTACCCCATGCCAAGCTACAAATAAAAACACAAATTTAGAAAACTACAAATGGAAAATGTATACATAAGGGAGTAATGCTTTCTTTGCAACTTGTTGCGTATTTTCTTTTCTCCAGGGACGCTCTCCTGACCAGCACTGTGAACTGCATCACCAGTTTCTTCTCAGGGTTTGCCATCTTCTCTGTGCTTGGATACATGGCTTACAAACATGGGGTGAGAATAGAAGATGTGGCAACAGAGGGTAAGCATATTTTTCTTTCGCACTTGCTATGAAATGAAACGGGAATATTATATTTATATATTTGGTCATGCATGCAATTTTCCGCCTTGTACACATACTATATTGTTTGGAAAGTCATAACTTTTTGTGTATGCATGTTTTTGTGTGTGTGTGTGTGCGTGTGTACAGGGGCAGGATTGGTGTTTATCATCTACCCTGAGGCGATTTCTACACTGCCTGGCTCAACATTTTGGGCTATTGTGTTCTTCATCATGTTGCTGACTTTGGGCATTGACAGCTCGGTGAGTCCCAAAAACCGTTAAGACTGTGATATAGGATAGATCTTATCCTTATAACCACAAGTAGGAATCTTTTTAGTTGGATGGACTGGACAGAGACCCTGCTCTATACGTGGATAGATTATGATAAGATACACAAAAAGTAAATATTTCAAAAGTTTTCATGTAGTACATGGATAAATGCACAAATACATGAATAAAATGCAATTTAACTGATGAAATATATGCACACATACACCATATGCTTGTAAAATACTGGATATAGGTTTGCACAGTGCTTCAGCTTGTACAAAGGTTCAGACATTGATAAAATATCTTTAGAAAAAAGTTCTTCATCTTAAACAAGGCTAGATTTGCCCTGGTTTTGAATCAGAGCTAAGAGAAACAGTGCTACATATACTGTGCATGTACAGAACAGACCAGACACTGTGTATGTCAAGACCCCTTGGTAATGATAGTAATGATATCCATGTATCATGTTATAAGACCTTCGTAACTAGGTTGCCCATTAAACTTTATTATCTGTTGGAAAACAATGCTCATTGCACACTCACTGTCCAAGTATGTTTCTGAGAAACAGATTATTTAATCAAAGCACCATTTTGCTTTGATGATGTGAGATTACCATGATTTATAATGTGAACAATTAGTCTGCTATGACGTGGAAATAACGTAGCAGAATGTCTTCTGAATCAAGCCTACTAAATAACAATGTCAAGCGTTGTTTATACTTCCCCTCCTGGAAGCAGTCTTTCTAATTGTTCTGGATGATGTTAAAATAGTCTGTAACTGTAACAAATAAGTACCATTAACATGAATAAACATGCAGGCTGACTTTATTAAGTTTTATTCAACAAGATAATACCTGTGTCTTTCATATTTGAGACATTGTTTGCCAACTGCTCAGTGAGCCCAAATAATAAAGTGGATGAGAGAGGACACCCTCATCCAGCACCTCTGTGGAGTGTAAAACTGTAAACCAATTAGATTCTTAATGAATGATGTCATGGTGAGGGGAAGTTGTAGAATTTAAATAATAAAAGTAAACATGGGTAAACTATGTTTCATTGTCTGTGGCAACAAAAACTGCCTTTTGTGACATTTCAAAAGCTGTAAGCAGTAATTTAACCAAACATCCTCACAATAGACTCACTCAGATGCTAAATAAACAAAGGGCAGTCAAACTCTGTCAGCAAATGTCCCGGAGTAATTAACTTATTCTTTCAAATCATTTGTCAAGCAGATCAGATGAAGACCATGTCAGTATGACATACGCTAATGTGCTAGTTATGTGTACTTTATTGTATCGTATCTTCTATTATTATCCTTGTACTGTTATGGTGAGGTAGGATCAAGGACACCCTGGCTGGATGATAAAGTTCTATTCAATTTGTCAAAATTGAAAGCAAGAGATTGCAAAATGAGCCATCTAACTGTAACTTTTGTTGGATATTAAAAAGTTACATTTACAGATGCCAATCATACTCTGAATTTTGAATTATTGTACATCAAAAATGACATTTTCATTCACTTTAAATGTCTCTAAATGCACATATGCAGTAATGTTTTTAGACATGCCTTTCAAAAATTCATCTGAGCTGTTCACTGTTTTTAAATGAGTGATGTTCAATACTATTTTCACTAATACTCCTTGTTATTTATGACTGCATAACACAGTATACATATATTATGTATAGTTCAATAAATAGGTTCAGTATACAGTACTGTATGTATCAGCATACTTATGCATACTTTAAAGTGCAGTGATCACAATTTGGATTTTAATTTCAGGATCTAAAGGGGTTTCTGAGTGTCATGTCTCTGTCTTTGTCCATTAGATGGGTGGCATGGAGGCAGTCATCACAGGCCTGACGGATGACTTCAAGATCCTCAAGAGAAACAGGAAACTCTTCACCTTCGCCACAGCCTTTGGAACCTTCCTGGTCGCCCTGTTCTGCATTACTAATGTCAGTATCAAGTGCTGTAAGGTTATGCTCAATACATGAATGAAGTACATGATTAAAGTCCCACTTTCAACATAATAGAATATTTTGCTTTGCACTCTCACTCAGCCACGATAGCGAATATGTACAAATATGGTGCATTGAAGAACCAGTACGAACTTGGCTGTTGGACAAAAGTAAATATTGTTTTAACATATATTAAATCAGTAATATACTTAAAGTAGGGGTAGTATGCACTGTAAAAACATAATAAATTTAAACTGCATGTCACCACCTACTAAAGTACTAGAGTCTCATGATACTATGTCATCACAGAAAAATTGCTCAAAAATGTCAAAGAACTCTTTCAAACAAGCCGTTACATCACACTCTGATAAATAATTGGAATTCAATTAAAGCTGTGTCCAGGGAGCTAACGATTATTTTTCTCTGCAGTCACTATTCATTCACATCGTCTCAGCACTAAGGAGAAACGCTCACCGATTACATAAATACAGTCTCTGGAAGACAGGAAGATATTATGTTAGTGATTCACATGGTTTTCTTCCCTTAAATCAAATCAATAAAAATGATTGAGAAAGTGAATGATGCCTTTCCCATGCTAGATACAGAGTGTACCACTCAGGATACAAATCATGTGAGGCTGGTCTACGCTCAGAGGTCAACTCTTCAAAGTGCAAACATGCATATAGATATTATGTCTGAGAGACCGTGGCTTATTGTCTACTTACAGAGGTCCACTTATCTTCAAGGGTGAAGATTTATACACCACACACACACATTCAAAATTCTCTCTGTTTCTTTTCTTCTCTGTAGGGTGGGATCTACGTGCTGACCTTGTTAGATAAGTATGCAGCAGGGACTTCTATACTGTTTGGTGTGTTGGTCGAGGCCATTGGCGTTTCATGGTTTTATGGTAAGAACTTAAGTACTTTGGCACTAAATTATTTCTTTAAAATTACTACACTTATATTATGAACATATTTTCCCACTTTAAATGACATTAGCTACATTACTTTTTTTTTGTAATGACATTCAAAATGACAATGAAATTAACTGAAACATCTTAGACCCTCACCCATTCTCACCCTCTTGATATAATCTTTAGGAAAAAAACACTGACACTTATGTCTGCAGATGTAGTTGGATATTGAAGGTGGAAAAAGAAGACAGAGGGCCAAGTTAATAAAAAACCTTACTAAATGATGAACACCAGGATCAGAGAATCAGGTTTAGTGATTGTAAGTTATGTGGTGTACTCAGTTTCACTTCTGCAGGACAAACAGCAAGTTGTGATGAGTTATGTTTAATAGTTTGTCAGCTTTATCTCTGTGTCCTCTCACATATGCAGTACAGAGCAGGATCAACTACAAGACAAAAAGGTTGCAAAGAAAAAAAAAAAGGCCCAAGGAAATGAACGAAAGGACACGTAATAAAACTGCATGCTGGAATACATAGCAGACCTATTGTGTCTAAACTATCCAGCTTAGTCAATCTTGTCTTCCTCAGAAAGGGGAAGGTTCAATCGCAGAGAAACAAAGAGAAGAAACTTAGAAGCGGCCTATGTCAAAAGGGCAAATCATCCCATGGCGGGCAAATTGTGCAACCGGATAAAAAAAACAATAAATATGGGTAACCGCATTGGGAACCTTGATAAGATAATGAAGCTAATAGATGAAAAACACGATGCATTAAGTCAGCCCAGGTCAGACGAGAAAAAAATATCTGTGGACTACGAGGGTGTAGACCATCATGTGTTGCGTTCCCTCCTACCGTCCGCTGAGACTGCATACTTGGCATGAAGAACTTGCTGTAGCCTACTCTGGTTGAATGTTGAATGTGTCTTAACTTTACTCCCCACAGTAACCTTTGCTGTGTAACTTATGCTCTCTCCAGGTGTGGACCGCTTCAGCGAAGATATTGAGCGAATGATGGGATTCAAGCCAGGTCTCTACTGGAGGCTGTGCTGGAAATTTGTCAGCCCAGCTTTTCTTCTGGTGAGAGGAATAAAGAACATTGAAGTAGCTATATTTAGGGCTATGCTTTCCTGGGCAGGAATAATGTAGTGTAATGCTGTCAGGAAAAACTGTATCTGTCATTCATAAATGCTTGCAAGCTGTATAACGGAATCACTTACTCCAGCATGCTGTAGTTTAATGCTGGCCAACTCAGCTGTAAGATTTAACACAGAATCCGAATTTTAATTGCACCCCCATCAGAATCAAGAGCTAAAGTACATTAAATTAATAGTTTGGGTGACACACAGGGAAATAGACAGAGGCCCATATTTGAATCATGAGCAGAGGTCCTTCTGGCTTCTTCCCAGAGGGAAGGTGGGACGAGGTGGATAGTTTGAACCTTGTGTGCCTCCCGGCAAATTTCTCACTGGCCGGTGAAATAAGTGGCTTGTGACTCCACATGCATTAGAGGAAGCACATGGCAGAGTCCACTGTTTGTCCAGGGGTGAGTGCAGAAAGCCACGTGCTTCCTTTAATACAAATGGTTGTCGGCATCCTTCTCTAGACAACGGTGGAAATGATCGTTCCATATTGTATACATCCTTAACCAAAATTGACAATTTAATGGAGAGCAACAACTACATGTGTCGTCTCTGTTATAGTAAGTGAGCATTTTCATCATGTACCATCGTGTTAACAACATTGGAGATGTGTAAAGTGATTGAGAAAATAATGATTCAACAGCACACCTTACCAATCATATTCCACTTCATCCAGCCTTTTTTCATCCGTGGATGGTTGTGCACTTGAAAATACCTAGTGTACTTATGCTCTCACTGTCCATGTGCACATGAAGCAGTGCTTTGTGCTGGACATTGTGTCTGCCGGCAGGTAAAAACAAGGCCCTACAAATCTGAAGTCCTGCCCTTACAAGTCCTGCTGCTTCTAACACTCAACTAGACCAAATGAATTTAATTACTGACCGTTATCTTCTGCCCTCCACATTTACGTAAACAGGACTAAACATGTTTGCATCAACATTTCTAACAAACAGCAACTCCTTAACAAAGCTGACATTTTTCCTGTACAAAGTAGACTGCTATGGTCTTAGGTAGTCAGAAAAAAAGAGCGAGATACTGACCTCTCTATGATACATGATATTGAAATGATGTTTCTGAGGGACAGAGTGCAGGTTGTTCAGTCATGAATTCAGTCTAGAACAGGTGAATCAGGTTACAGAAAGGGGGAAGAGTTTATTACATTGTACACAGACGCCCAACTCAATTCAGTTTCATAAATAAAAACTTTAAAAGACATTACAGAGGGACTTTGATAGGGGGTGTCTGTTCTGATAAAGATGTTTCAGTTCTTGGCCTGGGTTTCACTGTGTCTGTTTTGCTCTTTTTTTCATGTTCCCTCAGTCGCTCTCTCTCTCTCTCTCTATCTGTCTCTCTCTCTTTCTATCTCTCTATCTCTCTCTCGCTTTAAATATCATGACTTCTACCATTACAAACAGCAACACAAATAGATGTAACACGCTCATAATCTGTGTGTTTCTCTTTTTCTTCCCTTTCCTTTCTCCTCCCTTTCACAGTTTGTGGTAATAGCCAGTACTGTGACATCGTCAGGCCTGAAGTATGATGAATACACCTTCCCTAACTGGTCCAATGTAGTTGGCTGGGGCGTGGCCATGTCCTCTATGCTCTTTGTACCATTCTACGCTATTTATAAATTCCTCAGCGTACCAGGAACGTTCAAAGAGGTCAGTATCCACACACGTTTGTCACAAAGGTTGATAAAATACATTTAACCTGCTTTCTAAGAGCTATTTAATTGATATTTGAGAAGTCATGAACTTAAATTTCTGTCAAGACGATCACTGAAGAGGAGGATATTATGGTAACAACAATTACAACTGACACAAGCACTTTGTGAAAACATTTTGCAAGGGTACATGGTATAAATACAACAGGATGCCACGCAGTGGAAATGGACCTTGCATAACAGTAGCAAAATGTAATCAGCTGTAAACAGTACAGTTCAGGCTAAAGGACTTACAGTTTGTTCTTTTTTTTTGAAAAAACTTGAAAACAAGTATCTGATTTTGGACCAAACATTCCTGACACTGGCACTGTGAGAACACTTTGAAATGAAATGAGTGCTTCAAAAAAATTGAGAGTTTATGATCGTAATCATCAAAGCACCGGAGAGCTATTTTCATCACTCAGCAGAGTGAAGTGTCAGCTCCACTCTACTGTAATAACTCCCACAACCCATTGGTACTGAGGGTTGAAGGTTCTTTGCAGGTTCTCAGGACGCAAGTTTGTCCTGTTGCTGCCAATCAAATTTTAGCTGCATCTCTAAAGTTGTTGATAGGAATTCCTCACAGGTTCCAAAAAGCATTGGTGTCACTAATTTGAGATAAAGTCCATAATTGACTGTTTTACTTACATCTGTTTGCATTCCCTCTTCCATCTCAAGTAGTATGTGGACTCTTTGACTCCCCTGAGAATATGCACATGTGAAAAGTAATCTAAGAAGATAATCAATTTATTATTAATTAAGAAATGAAAAGAGTGTACACTACTTCTCAAAAGTTTAAGAACACGCCCATTTTTTTCTGTTTTCATTGTAACTTAAACAGCTAAAGTCCAGTGCACAACCTCAAACAAAAGTAGTTAACAGCCTGAGAAAAATAAAGTTATGTCACCAAAAACTGAAAAAGTAAATTTCATATAGAACGAGCCTTTTTCAGGATTAACTTACAGCTTTTCTGCAGCAACGGAAATAAACCAACCAAACAATTCCTACAGGTGCCAACCTTTGTCGATGACTTACAAACCCTCTGTCTGCACAGAAGCAGTGTTGGAACAAACTGTGTCACTAAACCCTCTGATGCATTATCAGGACAGCACTGCACTGCAGGAAGTAGTACTGTACGTTGCTATCAGCATGGTGAGAAAAAGACTGGTAACAAGGGCAGACAGACTGGTTGGTCAGGGATTCATCCTACAGCAAGATAAGGACATAATGACAAAACTTAAAAACCTGTAAAACCTGAGCTATCATAAATGTATCATAAACAGTTTTGAGATTTTTTTTTAAGATTTATGCACAATGTTGTGAGCTAAGTGTTGAGAATGTGATGTGTTATAATGACTTGTTTTTGCAGAGGATAGCCTATTGCATCACTCCAGAACATGAACATCATTTGGTGGCTGAAGGAAATGTGCGGCAGTTTAAAGTAAGGGCAAATTTTTCATCTTTTCTAACAGTGGTAATTTGAACTGGCTGAGAGGCCACAATGAATCTGGATTTTAACATGTGAAGTGATTTGTGCACCGTGACTGACTACTGCTAATTTGAAGAGTAGGCAAAAAGACAGTGATGATACTTTTGGGTGTATGTGTTTATGATAACAACTTCTCTTAAAAAAAAAAAAAACTGGAATAAAATACATTTGAAATCAAGTCACAAAACATACTCAAGGCTTCCTTTTGTTTTCCAGCTCAGTCATTGGTTGGCCATCTGATGACAAATACAAAGAATTCCCTCATCCATCCTCACATCTGGTGTTTGGACCTGTGTGCCGCCACACAAGGAGAGCAACAGACTTCAACCTCTCTCTGCAGTCCCCTCTCCTGTGCATTTACCACCCAAGGCCTTTGTTGTCAACAGCGGCTTCAAGCACTTTGATTTCAGAGTTATGCCCCTTAGCATTATAAAATAATTCTACAGCTTTGGCTCATAAGGGAGGGGCATCCCATGGGGAAAATGTACTGTTATTTGCCCATGGACATCATTATGGTTTTTATATACTATTTTAGTTATTATAATACTATTTAATTTTTTATAGTTTGTGATGTGAGATTTATCTCTTAGAAGGGATAGAAACTAAAATAAAAACCAAAACAATCCCTTGTCCCTGTGTGTTACTATACAGGAGACCAAGATATTTCCATTTTTAAGCTTATTTTTAAGCCTGTGATTATTTATTATTAGTGTCACCTGCTGTCACTCTGTTGGCTGAGTGGCTTATTTGTGTCAGTGCCTTATCAAGCGAGACACTCCATGTTTCTTACATAAAAGAACTGCGTTGACTCAGGAACCCACTAAATCAAACCACAGACTGTGGATGGCTAAGCTCGGCTTTGACCTTGTTCTTTGATATTCAAATCAGAGAGCTGGGAGTCAACAGACCATCAAGGTCAAGCTTCTGAGCAAAGAGAAAACAGGCCTTATATAATGCTTTTGTGTCACATTGTGTTACAGAAAAGGGAATAATGCATGCATCACTCCAAAGCTTTAAAATAAAAATAAAAAAAAAAAAAAACTGAGGCAGGCTTCATTCACCTCTCACAGCCAGGCCTTGATCTAAAAGAAAGATTAAGCCTGAACCTGGTTGGTGTCTGGCTGCTCACTTAAGATGAAGGGGGAAAAATTCAGCAAAACAAATGGCGTAACTGTTACAAACAGTTTTGTGTTATTGTTGTGTGGCTTTTACTTTCCAAATTTCCGTCTGTTCAGTGCTTCTAAGGAATATATGTGGCTTTTCCTCTGGAGACAGAAAGAGAGAGAGAGAGAGAGAGAGAGAGGGAGAGAGTGCGTGTGTGCGTGTATTCAGATTTTGTTGCCAGCCATACAGTGTTGCTGTTAGAGTACAGCACATGGAAGAGTGACAGCTGTAAAATGCCTCTTTCACTGCACTCTATATTGACTATTATGTTAAGTGCATGACAACAACTCATCAACATCTTGTGATGTTCCTCTTTTTCATCACCATAGTAGTGCCAATATGTTCCTTCGGGAATGTTTTTAATTATCTTCTTCTGTTTTCTCTCTTTTTTTTTATTTATTTGAATGAAGTTGAAGTTGAATTTTAACCTTGAATCATAACAGAACACCCTTACTGAAAGGAATAAAGCCACAAAGAAAAAAACAAATATATGTGGAGTATGTAAGAAGATATAAAAAATATATAAATATATTCTTTTGTTATATCTAATCTTGTATTTATCAAATTGTTTATAACAAAACGTGAATGTAAAGTATTTTAAACGTAACTGTCCACAGTCATAACATCGTGTTTGATGTATAGCTAAGATTAACTATTTAGAAAAAATATTCTTCAGTGTAACCCTGGGTTACTTTGTCACATACCAATGTGAACAAAAACACCTGGGCTTTCCTGGACTATGTTTACAAAAATACTGTGTACAATACCAATGTCCTGTTGAACGTGAGTGACAACTATCTATGAAGAAGTCTGGAGTATTCACACTATGATAATAAAGAATTTCTTCTACACACAAACTTGAAGGCCATATGTTGTGATTTTACATCATTTTTCAGAGACTTTCAGTCTTTTCTTGATTTTGTGATCACCTTTGCAGATGTCATTGCTTTGATCTTTATATTATACACACAACAAAATATTAATAGACAGTGAACAAAAAAAGAAGGATCACAATCGATGCAGCAAGGCCAGAGATGCCCACTTTTTTTATTCCATATATTCTTCTCCCTTGTCAAAACCTGGCACCTGCATTACCCACAATGCAAATCTAACTGCTGACAGTTTGGCTGGTGATTCGGGTGTATTATAGTAGCAGCTAATGTCACCTTGAGCTGCTAGCGTCAAGCAGAGATGAGGAGCAGGCTACAGATTTCTGTTGAGCTCAATTCTGTTAAACTCCACCCCCCCCTCAGATATTTTCTACTTTCAGAGTTGTGTTTTCAGCCACAACTGACTTTGCCTCAAGAGACATAGCCGATCACTTGAGGCAGTTTTTTTCAGATTTTTCACAGCTCCCTCTGGAGCCGCAAACAGCTTTGTACACCTTTTTTCCATATAGTAATACTACCCAAGAGCTGCAAACACACTTTGATGTGTAAAATCAGTGGTGCTCCCCTTTAATAAAACATTACCAGATTTCTACAGTAAAAAAAAAAAAGCCAAAACTTTTAAAAAGCCACACCTGAAACCCCACTCATCATTCCTTAGTAGTATCATGTCCTAGTAATATGTCCTTATAACTTGTAAGGAATATACAAGTAATGAAAATAATACTTACTTTCTAGTCCTTATTTGACAGTCAGTGTTTTTGGTCAGATAAAACAGAGCATTAATAATAATTGCAAAATCTTTCAATCCTCTTTAATGAACAGTGTTGCCCCCCCAACCCCCCTTTTCTCTAGCATCAGAAACTTGACTAACTGTTTAGTTTTCCTGCTGACTGAGGGCTTCTCATAGTGGCTGACTGTGCCTTTCCACTGCCTCTCCCTTTGTTAGCCTTCTGTACCACTGCCATATGGGCCTTCAGTGTTCATTCTTTGTGCCTTTGCTGGCTAAGCTACTATTGTTCATGATCCTCTGGTGCACACAGGCCAGGTTTCCACGTTAATCACTCTTGAAGAAATTAGTTACAAAAGCTATAGCCTACATGAGTGTTTTACACAGGCTCTGGTCTTTATTGGGAAAATTCAACTGTAGCTACCGGAAGTGATACATTGTCTGATTCCTTAGCTGTGTCCTAAATGACAACTCTAACCAACAATATAAGGTATAAGCATCAAAACTAAAAGTCTTTTGTAACTTTTCCATTTTCAATAAATAATATTGCTCCTTATACTCAAAGCTATTGTCAGAGCTGTATCACCACCAATATCTTTTCTCATTTTTCCGGCTATCAGTAGCTTCTCCATTTTTGTTATGGGACACAAACATACGTACATCAACATCACACTCCAAAATGAATATCCGTACTGACATCCTTCAGAATATGTTTTTGTCTTATCTTTCCCACGTTCACACTATAATAAAAATACAGTATCAGTAGGTATGGCTTGTTGGCAATAAAGAAGAAACTAAATAAACAGGGGATAGAGTTAACATGCAGAAACAGTGGATAAGCAACAATCTTAATGGCAATAAGGAGCAACTGGAATACACAAAATGTCTTTATGTAATACACTTCAAAAATACTGTTTGCCAAAGAGATATTGTTGGCACGTATAGTCTGTTAACTGGGAAGCTTTTAATCTCTTTTTAAGTCACAGCGTAGTAAGTCATTGGAACCTCCTGGCTTTGACCTCTGTGCAGAGTTGAGACACAAAGTGGGTTAAAATATCCCTGATCCTACCCAACACACACCCCAACACAAAAGCAGTGAGAAGCTAAAACTGTGTTAAGCCAGTGGAATGCCTCCGTAAATGCTAATCTAACCATTTCACCACCCACTCCATTAACTATACATGACGCAGGGCTGAGAAGTGTAAGGCACCAGCTCAGACAGTCAAGTTTAATTCTTTTACTCATAAGTTAGGACTGGGTGATGGCATAGAGATATTGTGGTTAGCACTGTAACTTCAAGGTGCTGCACTTATAACCAAAGTACCAACCAAAGTAGCATAAGAAGAAAGCATCAATAAAATCACACAATTACAAAACAAAGAGTAAAGGAAAAAATGTACACTAAATGCAAATGTTTATTTTTTAATAATATGTTTTCAAGAGTTTAAAAGCAGACAGCATACCAGCTAACCTGAGATCTTTTACTCAAACTATTCCACAGCCATAATTTATAAAGGCACAAATACATACAAAGGCACAGTCACCAACAGTTAACAATAAAAAGCAGGTAGGATTGAACAATCACCACAGTCAACTACCATGAGGAGGTCATTTGTAACCTTGGTTAATGCTGTTTCTGTGCTATGGAAGTGTCTAAATCCTGACTGGAAATCCTCAAATATGCCATATTTGCTCATGTGTGATAAAAGATGAAAGGAGATCACTCCTCCCAGTACTTTTGAGATACAAAATTTAGAAATAGGAGTTATTGGTGATTGTTAGTAGTCACCACGGCAAAAAACTTGCGTGGGAGGACTTTCTCTTTTGAGTCAAACTGTCTTGCCTCAAGGCTTAGCCCTAAGCTTTAAGGCAAGGCTTAGACCAGGCTGTTTTCAGTAGGGGGAGAATTGCCTAATGACCCTTACTAAGAAGGACAATTTTGAGGAAATCCTCAACCTGCCCAACATGCCCTCTGTGGAGTAAGCACAGTTGGAGGACTTGCGGGGAGCTGAGATTCATTTTGAGATACTAAAGGCTCTAAAATATTGCTGGGCTGTCATGGGAAACATACTTCTTCACTGACGTTGGGATGTTGGGGACAATTGGGGGCAGTTCCTCTGAACTGGCATATGGGATTAGTGGTTGCCATTTTTTCATCCGTTAATATGTAGGATGAATTACATATTTCATATTCCTGATGGGCCTTGAAAGTGCAACAGGTCAAATGAAGAAAACACAGCTCTGTGTCTCCGGGATATGATGGATATTAAGCGATCAGGACAGTTTATTGAGACAAGATATTTGCAAACTGGACATAACATAATTTTACTGAGTAAGAAGGTCGAGTTTTCTCCTTTAGAACCACCTAATTTGATAATGAACACTTCCATAGCCGATAACCAATCTTACTCTTTCCACCTTTGATCTGTTGTTCTGAAGTAAGGCTGAATTGTCTACCTCTTCCATCTCACTTCATCTCTCCCCTGCTTCTCAATGCCTCCAGTTCTACCTTAATGCAGCAAAAAGGTCAAAACCACAAACTTTCATCAAATTTGTTTAGCCAATAAAAGTCAAGCCGGACCACCACAGACTGCTTCTTAATTGGCAGCTCTGTGCAGCACTAATGTGATTGGGGCAAAGGAGAGGCATTTTTTAATGCGCCTCTTTAGACTGAGGACTTGTTCTATACTCATAATCCAATTGTCAGGGAATAATCCATGTGACTGAGCAGCAAAATCCTTTCATGGTTGGCAGGAACACTTCATGGAGAGAATCCTGACACAAGGAGAGCAGTGAAGGTGCTGTTACAGAAACGTTATAAGATCCTCTGTGGCAAAGGATCTTATAACGTGGTTCCTGTAAATACAGTGAAGATGTTTTTTCATGTGCTTACAAAGTTCTTGTGAAATGCAATTTTTATGAGTAGTACAGATGCAACAGTGTTACCAATTTCAGATTGGATTTAAAAGGATCAGTTCTCTCATTGTGCCCCATGAGATGTTTCTACCTGCATATACAGTACTGTAACATGAGTGCTCTTCTTGGTTCGCACATCTGTTTATACAGATTGAAGTAAACATCATAGATGTGTACCCCGGTGGTGATTCATTGTTGATTGATAAAGTGTTAAGGTAAGGGTTACTGTGAGGTTTAAATTTAAAGCTGAGTGGTTTTAACAGAATGTCAGACCTCAGTGCCTCTCTTTGGTACAGAAAATACTCTCCTGTTTTTCTTGGAAAGAGGGGGAGAGAAGAAATCAGGGAAACTCAGTGAGCGATGAGCTTTTCCACCACGATGTCCAACTGTGACAACAACAATCTTTTAGTGCTTGAGGTTTAACAAAAATATTTGCAGGTACTTCACATGTGACTGATTTTCTATTTTGATGGATGGAATGGCCTATTTTTGGTGTTTTCCATTAGTGAATGCCAAACTTAGTTATTAAATGTATTTGATTCTGCTGCTGTTTTGTTCTTATCTCTTTCAAACAGGTCTCTGAAGGTTTAGCAGGCTATAACCACATGGCTAACTTGGGCATGACTATGCCTCAGAAGCAGGAAACTCCTCTCGTCCCATGGGAACAGTCTGTGGATGATGTATTTCCTGTTTATTTCTTGGGCCACCCCTACAACTGTGAGTACCACGTAGAACTTGGACTATGTCCAAAGACTATACAACTTTTTCCTCAACATTTAGGGTTTCAGTCCACTCCTATTTGTCCAAGGGTTTCGAATTAATGTAGTGCCTGTTTCCTGTCTCACAAGCAAAAGCAGACATGAATCTAATAGATACCAAATTCTGATTGCCACATATGATATGGTTGCAAACGGCTGCAGCTTCTCAGTGGAATAGCATTTATTTGACAACTAGTTTAATAGTTTAGGTTAGCAGCTTTTTACTTTTTTTATTAACAATTTTGTATATTATTATTATTTGTAATTTATATAGAATATATATACAGAAAAATAACAAAAGTATACACTACATACACACACACTGTTAATCCACTGAACAACATAGATGGGGGAGAGGTTTAGCTGCTGTTAGGTTCATCTCCATCCATAGAACTCATCAAACTATCAAAGACCTACACATACTATACAACAACATAGGCACACACACATACTGTATATATACATGTATGTGCATGCTTCAATTGCAGACCACATATATATACGTATATATATAGATATAAATCCCTCTAGGATGGTTATTATGAGGTTCACATTTGAAAATAGACGGAGTGTTGCTCTTCAAATTCTCCACAAAAAAAAAAAAAAAAAAAAATGTGTGTAGAAAATAAGATGGAAAATCAACTGGGGTAAATTTTCAAGTATAAGTCAGCTCACACAGATAGAAAACAATTCTGTCCACTCATTAAAACACTCTAGACATGTATCTGTGTTCATGTAACACTGTATTTCATGACATTTGCAGGCGTGATATTTTTGGTTTAGATATGAAATAACGTTGATTTGATAGTTTAAATACATTTACCTACTGTTCTTGCTTTGTTCTTATGTTGTTTTTCATTAGGGTGGCAATCTAATCCATCATGTCATTGCTAAACAGACTTTAATGTAATAATTACAAGTGATAAATTCACTGGTTATGGTCAATAAATCTTTGTGACCCTCATAATTTGAGCAAGTTAATATGGAAATTTACAGCAGGGCTTTCCAAATCTTCACAGTGAGGACAAGACGTCTGCAGCTCTACATGCGGTGATGCGGTTCATTAAAGCAGCGGCTTGGGATGAGAAAAAATAGTAAGGAAGCCAAGCGAAATGGGTTAGGTCCTCTAAAAATAAGTGTGACGCACACATGAGGATGTAATAATTGATGCAACTACCTTCTACATCAGATTACAACACCATCACAAATCACACACAGCCCAGCACATGACTAGATTATTTACACATGCAAATTTAGCGAAATTCAGAATTTATTGAGATCTTCAGCAGGCCCTGTCCATGGTGCTTATTGTGTCTGTGGGTCAACAGCACACACTGACAAACAAGTTTACACCCAACTGTATATAAGACAAATAACAGAAAAGCAGTGGTCCACACAGGTTTGCATTTTACTCACACTTAACCTCGTAACAACAACCTGAAACCAGTTCTTTATGGCTCAAGTCTATTTTCTTACATTTTACATGCATTACTACAGTGATTTTGTAGTGGATGTGAATGACCCACAGAATAGTACTATGCCTGGACAGATCCTGTGATGGATGACTGAAGCTGCTGCTCTTATTCTGCAGAAACACAGGTTTCACTACATAGCGTCAAGCAACAAAACTACATTAACAAGGTGTTACAATTTCCCATCAACGAAGTCGCTGACCATCCAGAGAGAGGGAGAGAGAGAGAGATAGAGAGAGAGAGAGAGAGAGAGAGAGAGAGAGAGCGAGAGAGAGAAGCCAGTGTATGTATATACTTTTCGTTTTCTTTTTTTATTTCAGAGAAGCCAGTGTAGTTTATTTAGTTTAATTCATTCATTGTTGGTTTTGATCATCATCAATTTAATACAACTTTTAGTAATTTTTTGATTATTGCTTTGATTTTCTTGCCAGTACAGAGAGAATGATTGAGTCTCACCACCCTCCTCAACAATCCTATGAAATTGTTGGCCATTTTCAGGATTTTTTTTTAACAAGCTGAGTCAAAGCAAGTGGTTAGTAGCAAAGTCAAGCATTTAGCAAACTAAAGAATAGTTGGTATTGCTGGCCCAAAACATAGTTAAAGGACAATTAAATATTGCAATTGTATTTGTTGGTGAGACCTCTTGAAGGTAATGGTGAGCTAGGCTAATGGAGTAGCAAATGTAACTTGTCAGTAAGTTGAAGTTGAAGTTAAGTTGAATCTGAACAAAGCATTGTTCCAGAGTGGAAAGGGGGACCTGGGGGGAAGAGATGCAAGTGAGTGACAAAAGATAAGCAGCTGCCAAAGAAATCCCAATCTACTGCATGCTTGCCACTTAGATTTGTGTTCCACTTTCAATCTGTCCTCATGGGGAGTGTTTTAGAAAGTGAAATGTTATTTTAGCAAATAGAAGCTCTGAGTAAAGGAATTCCCTATCTGGAGATTAGAGTTTTCTTTTACAGTACACTAATCTGTTTTTTCCGTAGCCAAGAATAATTTGCAGGTCGTTTCAAACATTTTCCTAAATGTTTCCAGCTCACTTTTTAATTCTGAACGAAATGTGTTACACTAAATACGTCTTAGTAAGCTTCTTGTTCAGATGGACCACGGGGTGTGTCTTTACCAATGACTTTCTGTCCATATGTGCTAATTAACCCTTCACATATAGGTTCCACATATGGCAACATCTGAATCTATAATGGAGCCTTTGACATATACACTGAGGACCCTTTATAGAGAAAGAACCAAGACACCTACTTACAACTGCATGCTACCTGTTTGTTTGTAATATAAAAATGAACAGGGTTTCCACCAGAAATGTTGTGTACTAATGTCAGTAAAATGGACCCAGTCCTGGAACACAATGACAGGCACAAAGAGAGGGCCAGTAAACAGACTGACAGGGCCAGTAAAACCTTTACGGACTTTTTCGCTGATGCAGCGGCCCACCAGGATTCGTCCCAGTATGCCCAAATGGCCATTCCAACTGTGGCTGTGCATCATCAACCCAAGGCTCAGGGGGTGAGCATTCCATCCATTATAGG
This sequence comes from Seriola aureovittata, assembly GCF_021018895.1. Classification (NCBI taxonomy): domain Eukaryota; kingdom Metazoa; phylum Chordata; class Actinopteri; order Carangiformes; family Carangidae; genus Seriola; species Seriola aureovittata. The sequence goes on along the minus strand of NC_079364.1, from coordinate 24,176,747 downwards.
TTTCCAACTGAGCAGGCCCAAATTCCCAGATGCTTAAGCTCAGTGGTCTGCTGGGCTTGGGATACACTGGCAAGAACCCTGATTAATACCTTTACCATTACCTTCTTTGTTTACCATTATGCAATGCTGAGAAGAACAAAGGTTGCCATAGATATAGATGAGGAGCAACGGCTATATAAATAAAGACAAAGCAGAGCAGGATAAGGCAAATACAAACACATCCCGTAGTGAGTGAGGAGTGAATGTTTGTTTTCATCTGACCCCGGGTCAATGTCTCTACCTCCTCTGATGTCTAGTCCTTGGTTCTGTCTCAGTTTCTTCCTCTCTCTCTCCCACACTCCGATTTTCTCTATTTTTACCCCCCCTCCCCTGTATCTTTTCTAACCCTCTCATTTGTAATCCTGTTTGAGCTGGTTTCTAGCCTGCAATCTATCACAGAAGAGTATGGTCCTGATGTTATCATGTCCATCAGCAGTAGATTTCCTGAGAAGAGGCGATTGTATGTGTGTGTGTGTGTGTGTGTGTGTGTGTGTGTGTGTGTGTGTGTGTGTGTGTGTGTGTTTGTCCGCCTGCATCCTTTTGGGCAAAAATCTAGGCAATACACTAATTTTCTGTGGCATACACAAAGGAAAAAGAACAGCTGAAGTAACAGGTTCTGAATGGTACTACTTTAATAAAGCATGCAATAAATTATGTAGTCTAAAAATACAAAAATACACTATATGCAGTAGAAAAATTGTGGAATAATAGACATCCTTGTACACAACAAAATAAGAAATGTCTAACCACAAAAGCTAATAAGTACCTTAATACTATTTTCGAAGCAGATTCCATTCATCTCCTTTGCAGATATGATCAATCCAACTATGTATTCCACATCACAGTGAATTATTCTGCTTTTCCACGATATCTCTGCGATAAAACACAGCATGTGTGAGAAGAGACAGGGGGCTATGTTATCTGGACTGTTTTCTGATCAGACAAATGGTCAGGTCCACAACAGTTATGGAAGGATTTAAAACTGCTATGACCTACAAACTACAGAAACAACATGGTAACACTGGTTATACACTGGTTATACAGTTATACAGTAACACTGGTTAAGCAGTCCACAATAGTTATGAAAGGATTTAAAACTGCTATGACCTACAAACTACAGAAACAACATGGTAACACTTGTTATACAGTATCACTGTTGAATATGAGAAGCACATGTTGCACATGGATTACAAACTAGGTAAGATCTTGAGTTACATATCGTTTCTGCAGCAGTTTAGGATCAGATACTTTTATGTTAAAGAGGTCCTATTATGCTTCTCTGAGTTTTCTCTTTCCTATAATGTGTTATGTATTTTTCGTGCATGTAAATGGTCTACAAAGTCACAAAACTCAAAGTACACACCAAATGCAGTAATTTTGTCAAGGCAACAAAAAAGGATTCGTGATGTTTAACAGGGTCACCAGCAACGTGATCACATTAGCTCGAAGCAGCGTAGCAACACACACAAAGATATAAATACTTAGACGTTTGTTAATATTGACATGCTATACCTCATTAGCTTGGTTAAATTATCCACAGTTTAACCATTCAGTTCATTTTTCAGTAGGTATCAGCAGAAAACTACAATTCACTCAGATTTACCAGCATTGTAAACTAGCAAGACGGTGAAGCGGTGGTGACTCCTTACCTTTGAAACGGTCCGATAGTCTATCCATTACTCCTGTATATTCCTTAACTCCATAAGTGTCCACAGATGAAAAAAAAGGACTTTTCATAAAAGTATTCCAAGTTATGAATATAGTTTTGTGAAGTCCATTGCAGGCTGTTGACTGACTTTCTGCAATTTCCCTCCTTTTGACTGCCTGGCAGTCATTTTCTTGCTCCAGTTTAGCTTGCAAAGGTGGATCGGGTCTATCTTCTTCTTTCTCAAGATCGGACTCTCGCTCAAACTGATAAGGCAGAACCAAAGCCGTAACAGCCACAACTGTTTGTTTACAGCAAGATATGTGTAGTTGCCAGGAAGCTCTGAGCTCTAACAAAGAGTTTCAGACAGGCTGAATAGAGTACTAGAGTACTAGAGTAAGTCTTTTTGGCAGAGGTGGAAATAAGGAATTACATTTACCCTTGTTACTGTAATAAGGTCATTTGTTTGTGTTGTTGTATTTTTTTAAAAACAATAACCTTACTCAAGTATTTCCTAACTCAAGTATTTAACTTCACAACATTTAATTGTTTAGTCATATCGTGAAGTTATCTCACTGTGAGAGAATTCAACAAATAAGAGAGCCAAATCAGCAGCTGACTGTGGATCCTTCAACTGTGACAGGGAACTAGCAGAGAAGCTAGACTAAAACTGGACTTAGAGGCTGGCTGGCCTTAGAGCAGATTGTCAGGACTTTGCGGTATATAAGATGCAGAGTAACGTACAGACAGGTGCATGCAACACTGTACAGCATTAACGAATGCTACGTTGCCTGGCAACATAGCGCTTTTTAGCTGCAGCCACTCTGGAGTTAATGTTGTTTATACATCTCTGCCTTTTCTGCTTCTTTATTCTGCTGTTAATTAAGAAGTGGCAGTGTTTTGATGGTTACATAAAGTCTATGCACACCTGCTGACGTGTCCTGGTGTTTCTTTATTTTGTCCCATTATAGAAGGTAGGCTAAATAACAGAAACAATTCTCTGTATCACCACACACTACATTCCTCAAAATGATGATACAGTTGAATCAACAACTGTCTGAAACAATTAGTAACATTAAATTTGCAGAGCTGTTGTATTAGACTACATTAGTTTCAGCCAGGTGCTCCTAATAGACTGACAACTGGAATCGGCTATAGGCTATGCAATGAAACACTAAAGAAATTAGAAATTGATTAGTTTTATCATTTGTTATTGTTATCAACATATTTTTTTTGCCTCCCTATCTCTCCTCATGGAGAGTCTTACTTAGCTAACTGCTTTGGCAAACTTTAACAGAAATTTAACAGAATTGAGTGTCCATGGCCAAGTGATTGTTATATGACAAGCTAAACAGTAACTACTTAATCCGGTTAGGCTACTAATTAACACTGTTTCCTCACACTACCATAATACCTGCACATTTCACATTGATTATTCAGGTGTAGCCTCTAATTAAAAAGATAACAGTGTACCGAATTACTTACATTTATAGCAAATATCGAAGCTTGTGCAAATATTGCACCTAGTCAGTGCAGGTATCCCATGTGATCTGGATATGAATAAACTATTTCAATTTGCTTATACACACAATTTAAAAAATTAGCATTTTTTCAAAATGAAGTATTAAAATTTTAAGTATAGGCCTATTATCTTAGCACCCTATCAATGCTCAAATAACTCCAAGGTGGTCTCATTTGTTTGTACATTATTTGTGCAAACAAAACAAACCCCTGTGCTTCATATTTCTAAAGTTATGAGCAGTGAGTCACCACTTTAGAGTCATTTAGATGTAAATGGGGAGCTGAGGCCTATGTTTACAAATGACATGTTTAATTTCTGAAAAGCAGTGTGAACTCAAAACGATCAAACGATACACAATCAGATCAAAATGGTTTCATTAATGTCCTGATCATATGGGGTACAAATTTCCATGATGGATCAAAGCCGCCACTTCCCATCATACATACATACAAACAAGATATTTTCCTGGACCACACTGACGTATATCAGAAATCTTCAACTCAGTTGCTGATTCTGGAGTTGATGTTTTCATGAGGTGCAATAAAATGATGAGTTGTCACTTGTCCAATTTTTCAGCCAGTATTTCCGTGAAATCTTGAAAGCTGTTATATTCCTGAAGGTTAGCTCTGTGAGTTGTTGTGTTGCTTATATTTGTAGTGGCTGCAAATTCATACATGGAGCATGACACAAATCTCACAATTTCACACCACAAATCCCCTCTCACGCACTTTTCGTCTTGGCTTCCTCTGATGTACAATTTGGACATGCAGTCTGAACAGGGCCTAAGTGACGCTGTTGTCTGCAAGCATGCAAAGAGGTACATTTAATCTGACAATATAATGAATTGTACAAAATTTAAACAGGCCAATCTAAAGAGGACCAATTTCCTGGCAATTTGGATTCATGAGGATGAGTTTCCTCTGTTTCCTATTTCATTTAGCCTCCTCTACTACGACTTAAAATCCTTTGCCCCTGGCATAAGCCTGAATCATTTTTTCTTGTAAAACTGTTTGCCTCACATTACAATGTCCATAGATAGAGGCCTGTCTAACTTTGGCAGCACTTCCCCCAACACACCCTTGTCTGAAAAGTTTAACCTTGTGCTCACTAACTTTGAGTTTTTGCGCAGTCTTGGCAATTACCAGCTTGATGGCTCTAAAGTAAGCATCTGGACTTGCTTTGCTGTGAAGAAATACTGATTTTCTCATTCAATAAATCAATGAACCTATCAAAAATCTTCACATCTCTCACATGGCTTGGGTGACATTTATCCCTGAGGTAAATCTACTGTGAGACATTGAGCAATTTCCTGCGTAACAGCTTGCTGTAACATTTATGCCTCCCATAGCTGATAACACTGGGCTTCAGGAGGAGAAAATTCTGCACTTTTAAGTCTTCCATTCATGCTGTCCACTTTTGTAGCATACATATTGATGACATACTGTAGCTTGGGTTTCATCTTTGTTAGCTGTAGATGTTGGTGTGTACTCTTTGTATTCATTTATTTGTATATCTTCTTCAGTTTATGTTCCAACAGTCCTTTTTCTCATATGGGGAACACCTCTTCTGTGAAGGCTTAGTAGACCTTCCTTTGCATGTTGCAAACTCCTTTGCTTTCTCTGTAATTGCTCAGGATATTGAGGATGTCTGAACAGCAAGCATGTGGTATTTTTAGATCAATACAGTTACAGGCATACAGAGTAGCAGGGACACATACAGAGTGAATATATGATAAATGTTCATGCTTCATGCTAATTTATTTTCACAATATTTATTGGGTTATAAGGCGAAGGGATTACAACACTGTTTCTGAAAAAAAGCTACGTTTCACCAAAAGTATTTCTGGTAATACAGACTGTGGCATCATTTGTCAAGTCAGAACACACACTTTCAACTTACTGACAATAGTTCCCTTGTCTGTTCTGAACTGAGGCAAACTTGACAGATCAACTTCTCCGTAAATTAAGCTGTCTTGTGACATTTAGCTTCTTCTAGGCTGAAATAAAACCACTGAAACTAATAACACAGCAAATAAAAAGAACGAAGAATTAGCTATTTTCAAAAAATTGTTAAATGACTGAGTAATATATCATCTTTACAATTCTTTATATAATATAAATATATCTATAGAAATATATGTAACATTTAAATAATTTATAAAAATAGAAATAATCCTTCTTAATATAGAATATCTTTCAAAGTAGGGGTTTCAGCTCAGAAGCTATATTTAGCAAGATCTGTGGCACTCAGTTTGTTAATGTAGGATAAAATACCATCTATATGTTATTTAACTATATTAATAATACATAGAATCAACATTTGGTTGCAAGAAAGTGAAAACTTGTGGACGTATTCGTTTTTGAAAAATTAAAGATTCTTCATTTGGGGTTAAAAAAGTATTTATTTTTCTTAGTTTTATTTCTGTAAAACATTCAGCAACAGCTATTTACATGAGTACACCTTGTAAGTTGGTGAGGCTTAGAATACACATACAAAGAAATGCAAAACATTATGAAATTTAGCGCTGAGGGTCAACTTCAAAAATTAATCATTAAAAAGTATTTGGAGTTGAGCTATAGGATTTTCAAGGAAATCCATGACATGAACATATACCACATACCACATCTTAACCCAACCTTTCTGTTGCATGTATGTGTACATGCATGTATGTATGTATGTGTTTGGAAGGTTGAGTATAATGTGCACTTTGTTGTGGCAAAGACCCTAAACTTTGGTTGCAGAGGTTACATTGAACAGGCATAAAAAACAGGAAAATCACAGGAGTCTAATGACTTGTATTCAGTTTTCACATCTGATTCTAGCTTCCCAGCCCTCAAGTTTATGAATGAAAACAAACACATAGTCTATAGTCACACTGTTTGGTTTCTGGGAGTATTCTGGGAAGTGGTCTGAGCAGTCTTTAGAGTGGACACGAAATCTGTCATTGAAAATTATTCCACCTGTCAGTAAATAGATATTCTGTCACTGGGCACCACATGCTGCCAGGGTGGAGAGGTGGCAGAGTGGTTCTTATAATAATCAATGCCAGCCTGAGCATATTAGTATATTAGTATGTCATAATCCTTCATAAATATCAAGTATAATAAACGTTTCACCACTTAGTATGCCTTTCTCTGCAGGGTGGACTGGGAAGAAAAGGTTGATTCTCTTACTCCCAGGGCTGTCATGCACACAAACCATATGTTTCGAACAAAACAGACAAAATATTGATGTTTCCTTCAAAATTGAATAAGGCACCTACCGTACAGATGACTTACCAAGGTGTTTTCTTCTTTAACAGATGTTTTGCACAGTTTATACTTGAATATAAAGTACAGATTAGTGGTGGAATAAAAAAACTGTAAAGACCTTTGAGGTGAATGTGTTACTTCGGGTTATATAAATAAAACTGACATGAGTTAGCTGTATTGAATCACATTAAAATGTATTAATGTATATATCAAATGCATGACTTAAACACCCCTCCAATCTACAAAATGACACTACAAAGCATATTCCTTAGCAAGTAAAATTAATAACAAATATAAAACACTTAACACCAGCGTTTGATGAAACAATCGAACAAGCAGTAACTAGACCTGTGTGCAGACTACAATTACAAATCATACACAGTCAACAGATAAATTGACAATTAATAAATTCAGAATTTGCTCAAAGCTCCAGCAGGCCCTGTCCATGGTGCTGAGGGTGTGTTGACAGTACACAATTCAATACACCCAGACAAACACAATACAGTTCATTATACCCATTGCAAGTAATGACCACATCAAAAGTGGGCCCTTTTCACAGCAGACATTTTGAGTTTTCATAGAAAAGAACAACTGCCTATTACTAATAACATTAAAGATCTCTGTTCTCCTCAAGTTTCCCACTAAACATCCACAGTGTGGCAGTGAGCCAATATACCAGGAAATTGAATCCAAAGCATCTAAATGGAATGCAGCAATTATCAATTTCATTATTTATGGACCACTATTCCTATAGTGTAGTGTAATGTCAAAATGTCTATTGTACAGTCATGTTTACATAGAACATATACCATGACTGTTTATTTAAAGGAAGCCAGTTTTAAGCAAGCCAAGAAAGAGTGTGTAGAAAGAGGAGGCTGTCTTCAAAGTATAAATAAATTTGTTTTTAAAAAACCACGTCATAAATGTAATCCTACATTGATATCGTGTTCAATTCTCACCTGTCCAGTTTCAGAGTCCATGTAGCCTAGACTGAGCTTCTTCTCAGTTTTCTACAGTTCCAGAAATTCACACCCTTCATTACTGCTAAGTATCACAGCTGGAATCAGCCCAGATGTGGAAGTATATGGGCCAGTCTTGGGCTGAGAACCTAGGTGTACAGTCAGGTCCAAATGTCTCAGACTCCTTTTCCCATCCAAGTGAATATATATATATAAACAGTTAGTCATTTGGGAGGTGAATTATGTCCCTGCACTAAATTACACACTGATGTTACAGTTATCACATTTTTGGTGGCAGGACCAAGAACTTCTTTTTCAAAACTTCCTCTTCAAGCATGTCACTGAGTAACAGATTGAAACTACATAAATTGATCTTACTGGCTAAGCTGCTTTGGAGGCGATGTATTACCACGGCCAACGTTTCAGTCACAGAGCAGCCAGACTGCCTGGCATTTTTTCCACAGATCCAGATTTTCAGTGCTAGAGACAAAGTGGAAGGGCCCCTGGGGCCATGGCAAGCTAATGATTGCAGCCAAAGGTAATTGGATCGACTTAAGTCCCCTTGGGCACGGTATTAGAAAATCCTAATCAATGTCACTGGTAGAGAGACAAGTGGTGCTTAGCTTTCACAACCAATTAGATTTAGCCAAGTATTCAAAATGCAGAGAAATCCCCTTTTTCAGACAACAGTCTTTAAAGTTGTTCTTTTTCTCATTAAATTTTAGAAGGTAGACAAGATGACTGTGGGAAAAGTTGTAAGAAAAATCAGAGAAATGCACTAAAAGGTGAATATTTTTCCATAATATTTGATGATGATATAACTGATTAGCACACCAGTTTGAAAATATGTGGTGTGCGATGTGTTACAAAAATCTTTCTCTACCAACATAGAATAACTTTTTGTAAGCAGCTGATATTTACCATGTCTGTCAGTACACTAGTCTGGACTATAGTTTTACTTAAGACCAGTTCCTCTTTAGAAATGTAAACACAGGTGTAGCTCCAACACCACTATTCAGAACACAAGCTTGTATTTGATTTATCAGTTGAATAACATAAAATGTTCCTTTTCTAATTCAACTCATGTCTGTGAATATTCTGTTATTTGTAGAATTCATGCCTTTAAGAGAAAGTAATAAGAGACATTTTTAAGACTATGTTCTCTCTCTGTCATCTGTTGTGACCTTGACTATTATTGCCTGATTAAATAGTGGGAGGTTATCTTGGAAGATACAGTGTGCAGTCTATTATATTTATTACATATCAAAAGTCTGACACCTAGAGGGTGTTAGCATGCAGTTATATCTGGAAGCTGAAAAGACAAAATGCCTTTGCAGGATGTTTGAGGCATTCAAAGGCTGCCATCCAGTGGGTGATAGCCATAATTGCAAGTCAGAGAAGTATATACTGCAACTGGTAGTGCTGAGGGAAAACACAGCATTAAGGAAGGAAAGAAGGTGAAAAGATAGAGAGCGAGCTCTAATTAGGTCATTAGAATCTCATCTTGTTGCATCACAGGTGTTAGAGTGCCATTAGGAGAAAGAGTGTTCCAGTAGTAGCCAAACAGCATTTTTTTTTTCTTTCCACAAGTGAACCTTGACAAGCAAACACGATAGCAAACATCTTTTAAGTCGAATGGAAAAATAGTTGCCCACATGCCTGTCTGCTATCTTTGACCTCAACCAAACATTTATTTATTTATTTATTTTTGCTCTTTCAGTCACTAAAAGAAATGTACTGGGTCCCTACGTGAGAGTGATATGATCAAGACCTCAACAGAAACCTTTAACCATCCCCGGTAGTACAGGCTCAGAAGTGTTAGGGCCAGGATCAGAGTGAGCAGCCTCATTTACCTCACAGTACCTTTACCTCAAGAGCCTTCCTGTCTGTAAACAGACTGACCCATGTGGGCCTCATGTTCCCCGGGACCTGCCCCTCCTGCTTACATGTCTTTCCACAAGACTGAGTCATTGCGGTGGAATAAAAGAGAGTGTTAGGCCCTGCCTGCCTGCTGCTCGCTGACCCTCATTGCTACACAGAGCTGCATGGGTTAGTCAGTCTGGTAGGAAATAACCTTATACGGTTGATGGCATCTTGTGTGTATTTCTTTGCCCAACCAGCAAGTCAGTTAAGAATAGAAATGACTTCTATTACGTCAAAGCCTCTGTTTGTCTGAAGAGTGCAGAGAAAAGAAGAAAATGGCTGTAAGTTTTATTTATTGTAGGACAGGGCTGTAAAAGCACAAAGGTACCAATTACTAGGGCAACACCTGAAAAAAAACAGGAACAAAGCGTTTCATTATTATTGCGCTAATTTATTTCTTCTGCCCAAGGACAAACTTTCAAAAAGCTGTTTAGGTTGTTCGAATTTCCTGTGAGATTATGGAACATGTGTCTGAGACACAGTGAGAGAATTAGTGGGAGAAGTAAAACATTGTCCATAGAACCAAGATTTTTCATGCAGTACAGATTTCAGTATGATGGTATGAAGTGATGACAGACTGAAATCATACTGTCTATATATATACACAGTGATTCATTTTCTTTTCTTTCACTCTTGGTTTGCCCTGTACGCCTGAAAAAGTTCTATGACCAGAAACTTGTATGCAGTTAAATAGAGTGTGGATCCTAGCATGGAGAAGCTCTTTTTTGTGTGTGTGCTGTGATTGTCCCTCTGGTGCCTCAGAGTGAAGTGAGTGAATTACACTTTACCTCTTCTATAGATTATTTTCCAATGTCTTTTTTCTTCAAATGGAAGATGGTTGTCCCTAAAACAAAGAAAAAAACACACCCAGGACACACTAACAGTTGACAAAGCCTCGGCAATCCAAATGGAGCAGCAGCAAGGTCTAAGACTGCTTTAAACAGGACCTCTAATAACAGCCTACTAGAGAGTCTTTGATCTGCTGGTTTTACGGTTTGAGAGTAGCTGCCATTCTTGGAAAGAGGAGGGTACATTTTACCCTCTGTCATTGATGTTACTGTAATTCACTCCTGAGCCTTTCTTCATAGCTTAAACAGCTGTAGACTCTCTCAGTTTATAATATATTATACTCAACATTCATGTATATTCATTTAATGACTGATAAAGCAAATGTTGCTGAAAAGCTTCAAGCTGTGACTGACTATGAGGTCAAATTAAAACATTTCAACTGTTTGAATATTTGTAATGGGGGCTGGGCTCATTTACCATTTTCTCTCTTTTTTTGGTAAACTTTTTTAAAATCCGCCCCCCCTCTCCTGTCTCTGCTTGCTCTACTCTAAAGAAGTTTGACTATTTTCCAAACTGCCACGTTGCTGTCTGTGCAGTTTGGGAAAGGCATACATACACAGAGGACTGTCTGTGTGAACCTTGAACAGACGAGGTTCACTCTGTTAACTGTCAGTATGACATAAACAGCAGAAAGGGGTCACCCTGCACTCTTTCACCCTCTCACTCTGCATGACTCAGGGATGACAGCCCTCACTCTACAATCAGTGCCCCACAGGTCACTCCTTCTGCTTGGGGGGTGTGTGAGCGTCTTTGCAAATGCATCCCCGAGACCTGCATACCCTTTCTGTTCACACAAAAAACCCAGGAGGGGCTGGCCTGTGGGTGGGGAATATGATAATACCCTTCAGAGGAAGTGAGCGCAGTGTAGTGGAATGTAGTTGCCATTAGTGGGAGTTGAGCTTAAGCTGGCTAACAGCTAGCCTGCTATGTTGAGTCTGAGCTGGAGACGCAGAGGAGAGTGATGAAAACATGCCTCACTTCACAGTGGTACCGGTGAAGGACCGAGCTCAGTCCAGCTACGACAGTCTAGAGGGGATTAACTGGGTGGATTACAGAGACACTGGACAGGACCCCCATGATCATCAAGATACTGTCAGCTCTGATGGTAAGTCTCACAACTTTTACTAATCTCTTTATCTCTTAGCTTTGACACAAAGTGACTAATTTGGCAGTTTTGAAGCTAAAAAAATGTGTCCTAAAAGTGATACTTCCTGAGTTGGGCTCAACAGAGCATGGGAAGGCTTTGCTTTGTCCTGAGAGCCTTGTGAACAGCTGGTTGTATGGTTACCATGGCAATTCTCCAGGGTCAGAAAGCAGTTTTCCTTTAGCAGACAGGTCTGTTTTTGACAGCTCACTTCAGGTAAAGTTGTTGAAGCACTTCTTTTATCGTTTTGGAGGTGTTTTTCCCTGGCTGTGGAAGCCTTTTAAAACAAACTGTGGGACAGATAAGTAACAAAGGGAAAACAATGAAAGGGGTGAGAACCGTGCAGGAAAGACACAACGGGGGTGGGGTTGTGTGAGGGGTGGGGGGACGGTACCACTGCAACAAAAAAAGGCCTCAAGTGCTTTCTCACACAAAAGATGGAGCTCTCTTTGTGCCAGGGGAGGATTTCCTTTCACAGAGATTGGCTGCTGAACAACACAGGAGCAGATTTCTCCCTCCTCACTCCTCTGCGTCTGCTTGTCTCTAGCTGTCACTCTCTTGTTTCTCCACTGTATCAATGTAGAAAGAGGGGCACCAGTCCCCGACAGGAGGGAGAAGGAGGACGAGGAGAGGAGCGAGGAGTTTGAAGCTGCTTGATAGGATTATGTGAGAGCAGCACTGATTTGTGTGTGCTAATAAAGAGACCCAACTGGGGAACTGAGATCTTTTTTTTTTTTTTTTTTAAATAAAAGACATGCATGGGCGTGGCCTTCAAATGAGGCACCCACGCTTTACCAAGCACCCTGAAGGCTGGGCTCGGCACAATCCTACACTCTGACTGGCCATCCATTTATATTACAAACTGTCTAGCTGTGAATATCATGCTGACTGTAGCTCCCTACTACTGAATAACATCAGAAAGGATCCAAGTTCAAGACTGAAGACTCATCAAAGTTGTTTGTAAGCTCAGTTAACAACCACTGTATGTAAGGGCATAGAAAAGATGCATATGTATTTATGTGTGTTTTTGCATAAATGTGTGAGTGCATACGTGTACATCAATTTGTAGTGAAACACTACCATGCAGATGAGATGATCTGTGCCTCATAATAAGAAGGAATCTCAGCACATGTTGACTTAGCTGTTGGCTTGTGTATTTCTGGAATGCATGGATATCTCCCTTTGGAGCCTAACTGCATTCTCAACAGCAGAAATGCGAGTTAAAACACTTAAGAGGTAGAAGAAGAAATGTCTAAAAGTAGTGGCTTAAATGTGGTCAACTTTGTACCATGCCCCTTTAAAAGGTTTTGATGACAGGAGGGAAAAAAACAGATGTCCTAAAATAACCCCGGGAGTTTTCTGGGTGAGTTTTGCACAACCTTGTTGCTGTGTCCCTTGTCTTCCTGCTGTCACAATTCTCTCTTACCCACCCAAGGAGCGCTTCCTGAAGCCTAAGAACGACAACAACCATTAAACTTAGTGGACAGCTGCAGGGATGACTATACTGGACAGGGTGAGAAGGAGGAGAAGTAGCAGGAAGTAATTCTGTGATGAATGTTGAGATGGAGCAAAGGGCACACAGTATGTTTGTGTTATGTTTCAGAGACAGCTGAAAGCTAAACTAAATAGCTACTCAAGACAATGTAGTTGACTGCATTTAACCGCAAGTAATTTTAGGCATGAACATATTCAGTATTGCTCCATCTTAAGTTACAGACGACATATTCAAGTAGGAAAAAGTTGGGTGGGAAAGTCACTGTGGTAAACCAGTCCAAAAGTGGGTGCGTGTACTGGATGATTTCATCATGGGAGTGGTGGACTTGTGTGTCTGAGCTATACAGTGTGACGTCTGGAGCATGGAGGAAGTGACACAGTGCAGAGTCTGTTTCAGGCTGTGAACTCAGCTCTGTTCAGCACAGGACGGGACAGGACCAGTCTTAACACTGTGGTCATTGTGAGATTGCTGAACTCCTGAGCAAGAGCAACTACCCTGAAGTAGCCTTCACGTTTCACTTCAAGATGTCCACAGCTCTGCCTCCAGTTTGTGCCACAGAAAGTATCAATTGAAAGACAGGGACATTTGTGAAATGATGTGGCAAGTGGTAACCCCTTTAATGTTTTAGTGTCTTATGTCTGTGTGCTTGCAGTTTTACCAGTTTTGCATGACCTGGTTTATTATAGAATCACAAAATTATTTTGACATGTTAAAAATGTTTAAACCCTGACAAGGAGGAAAATTGAACTCTCCTTAACTACAAGACACGTAGAGATTACAGGTGTATACTAGAATGTGAACCAAGGCAACAAATATCACTTGACCTAAACAAACCTCATGTGCAGAAGATGTTACTGTTAGTGTAATCAATCACTCAAATACATTATTAACCTTCACATAAAATTTCTTTTAACTATCATTGTCATTGTTCTTCAGTCATAGCAATAGTTACTTGATTGAGCAAAATTTGGTAATTGACAACTTATGGCCTAGCTGGTTCTCCATAATTACATCAGTTAGTACAGTTATTTCATTTTCATGAAAACTGACAAATTATTTATTTAGATATTATTGTATATATAATATAGAAGTAGTACTTTGGAAAGTACTTTTCTTTATGATTCGTTATTCTTACAACCTTACATTCAGACAAAATATGGTACTCATCACGCAGGCAGCTGTACAAATGTTCAGCAGACAAGGAACAACATTAGCATTCATTTGGGTTGTGGCCCGATCCATAGTGTACATAAACAATACTCCCAACTCTCCGCTCCCTGCTCAGGGAATATCAGTTGAGGGAATTTCCCTCGACCAACCTCCTCCATTCAGAACACCCTGCAATGCCACCAATGCAGACATCCTCCTTCCTCCATGCATCACCCTGGTAACGTAAATTTGGATACGTATTGCTGCTACTGTGGACATATTACACCGCTGGAATAAAATACTGAATATTGAATATATATAAATGTTCATGTTGGCTGTGGCGCTGAATAAATTCAGTGGTCTCCTCCTGGGACCCTGAATAGTTACTGACCTATGTCAATAATATTATTGCTAAACTGTGCTATACTCATCAAACAGCGATGGCTCCAGTGCACAACGCCGGCTGCGGCAGGCACAATGAGTGCTGTTCTCAGCCCTTCAACTATTCAACCACTTATATAGTCACATCGATGATGATAATGCTAATATCAATGACAATACTTACAGACATAAGTAAATTCCTGCCTGTTAGGCTCCATTGTTGTTTTTGGCGCACCAGCGAGGCGCAATGACTGATGGGTAATCTTCTTGTCAATTTCTGGTGAACTGATGAGCCGTGGTTCAGTTCTTCCCTGCTCAGCTCACAGTTCCCTGGGAACTGAGTACCTTTTGCTCCCTATGATTTGGGATCTTACTTAACATGGCTGAATACCCTGTGCAGTTCACTTCGCAGGGAACTACTAGGCGATTGGAAAGCGCCTTTGGAGTCATGTTTCTGGTCACCTTGCTTCTCTTTGTGAGTGCTATTTAGTGCTGAACAGGTAGCATACAGTGGGTCTTTCAGAGCTGAAAACAGCTGCTTGCTGTGGCTGGAAACAACGTTGAGAAGAACAAATAGATTGAACTAAAATTGTTGTGGGTAAAAAAAAAACAAAACTCTGAGCTGAGAGAAGCCAAAACACTTTGTAGCACTTACCTTTTCTTTGGTTTTGTTGCTACGGGCAAGAAACTTTCACACTACACAGTCTTTTGATCCAGTGTCAATATAAACATACTACATTCTGTTCTTTTATTGTTGCAGGAAAAATACAGCAACAATAGAATGCATCTTAAAATAACCTCAAACTACTTGTATGATGAGTGGATGATTTGGAAAATGCTGCTGTGCTCCATCTGTTATTCAGGAGAACAGGGTGGCCATTCCTGTCATGCTGTCTGGCATACCACACAGATAGCCCCTGAGAGATAAACACTCTGTGCTGAAGCAGGAATGTGGAGCAGATGACAGAGTTGGAACAAATTCTGGTAGCCACGGACATACAGATACACACACACTTACTGAATGCACAACTCTTAACAACTCTAGATTTACAGGAAGTCATTGTAATACTATTTAAAGATCATCACAGATGATAAAGAGGATCATACTTTAATTAAATGGTTTGTCACACATTTCCTATGGTGCAGCTGCCTTGCCATCCAGTCATCTGCCACCTTTGTTCTATCTGCTCATTCGCGTTGAGGTGACAAGGCAAGGCATGGAAAAAACAGAGCAGCTCAGGCATTGTTTTTTCCACTGTGTGTCTGACTGCAGCTGTTACTGAGGATCTGTTCACTGCCACACTTCAGACACTAAACAGAGGTCAGTACAAAACGAATACACTACATAACACATAAATAGTGTTAGAAAACATAAATAGTTTATTTTCCATGCATAAATGATTTTTGCTTTCCTTGGGCGTATGATGAATGTGGAGCTGGTTGGAAAGTCCCAGTGCTTTAGCATTTTCAGATTCTGAAAGTTGAGAAATATTTGGACAAACTGTTTACAAGCATGCAACAGAAAATATTGCTATCATGACTGCAGGCAAATTCGAGCATTTTAAATTTAGCAGGCTCGTGTGTATTTCCCAATTCTTCAAGCAGACACACACTGTGATTCCTTGGTCTGAGAATCATAGTAGGAGAAGTAACTACAGGCAAAGTAACAACATGGTGCCACTTAATTGCATTTTCAAAAGCCTACACCTAAAATGTTTGATACGCTGTCCTTGAGTATTATTTTTAGACATAAAAGTAGGAGTATAATGAGATAAGAAATTTACAACAGGCTACTTTTTCAGTCTGTTCTGTGGACATAGGAAACACTGTAGTTGATCACGTATTGAAGTTTGTGTGGAATAAGCTTTTAAAATCTCATGGTGGTTACCAGCAGCATGCTGTTTATAATATTAACATACAGTAGACAAGACTCGGCAGTAACAGTTCATCAGTACCATAGACTGTAGTCTTTGATCAATACAGGTAACATTCACCCAAAGCAAGCATTCATGAGTTTTGCTTGTTTGTACAGCTTGAAACTTCACTAAGTGGATCAAAGCAAAGACACCGCAGATACACAGGCCTACTGTACAGACCAGACTTTGGGTTTGTTAAATGTGGAACTGGCATTAAGCCCCTGTCAACAAGTGATAAACCTAGGAGTCATCTTTCAGATCTCAGTTTTGCACCCCACATTCATGACAATGCATTTTACCATCTGGAGAGAACTGCCAGAGTGTGACTGTTTCTCTCTCAAGCCAACACAGACACAGTAGGTGTGTCTTTTAATACCAGCAGGATTGACTATTGTAATGCTCTGCTTTCTGGTCTCAACTACAGTTGCGTTAAAACCCAGCAGCACTTGTGTTGACCAGAAGGAGACTTTACACCAATTTTACAATCTCTGCACTGGATACCTGTCTACTTCAAAATTGATTTTTTTTCTTTTTATTGGTTTATAAAACTCTTAATGGTTGTGGTCCAAACTATTTATCAGATTTGCCTCTATCCTATGAACCCACAAGAACCCTGATGTCTTCTGTGAGTTAATTATACCCAAAGACAGAAACCCACAGTGAGGCATCCTTTCATTACCACGGTCCAGTGTCTCTGGTACAGCCTCCCTGAATACCAGAGGGCAGCAGAGAATTTTGAGATTTTTAAAAGCAAACTCAAGGCTTACCTTCTTAGACTGATTTTTATATCTATTTTATTTATTTCATTTATTTATACTTAGTCTGCTTTACTACTTGGTATATCCTTTTAATCTATTTTTGTTTTCTAGATTGTTTTGCTTTTAATACCCAACCTTTCATTTCAGGTTTTACTAATTTTTTTGCTGTGCAGAATTTTAAAATTTTTATCCTGCCCCTGGTGTTTCCTTGTTGCAAATTTATTAGATTTATGATAACGTTTCCTCAGTTTCTGTTTATATTGAGTCCTTTGTCTCTAACGTAGTCATTTATTGCTTTGTGCATAGATTGGAAGGGTATTTTGTATAGTATAAAGCACATTGTATTACAATATGTTTGTATGAGAAGTGCTATACAAAGTCTGATTGATTTGAAGATCTGTTGTGCGATGCACCTCTTCACCCCCTGAGGTAAACAGACTGAGCTGCCGTCCTGCTCTCATCATTAGCACACATCAAAGCTAATATGTTTTGTTGTACGGCTCAGCAGGTTAGCATTCCTCTGCTCTGTCCAGATGTCACTCTTCATGAAACACAGCCATTACAGCTAACACTGGCCTGTTGATGTAACAGAATTGAAGTGTTTCTTGCCACAGGCTAGGGAGGAGAGAAAAGTAAAAGTGAAACAAACAACTATATCAAACCTAGTTATGAGAAGTCAAATAAAGCCTTTTGACTTGCAATGCCTAGCAATATGACTGTTGGTTTGTCATGACAACAGTCAACAGTTAAGCAGCTACCACTACTGTGTAGGCCTATAAAATGTAATTAATACTAATGCAACAGTGTAGAAGTAATATCAGATACTACATATCTACTGTACATGCAACATTACTTGCTACACTAGTGTATGAATGAAATAAACAAAGTTGCTTATTGGATTTTACAATGGATTGCAAGCTGACATTCAGTCGCAGTTAACATGATTATCATGAACATATTTGCATTCACTCCATTCTTGACTTTCTAAGTACTAAAATGGGAGGGCAGCTATAGAAGGGACAGTGATCCCCTGTAATTTGTTACACTCCACATAGTACACCCTTGTTATGTGCTTTTTATTTAACTCTGACATGTACAAAGCCAAGTGTTGTTGCATCCTCCCTTCGCAGTGTTGCGTACACTGCAAACACATGCTGGCTGTCAGATTTTCCACCAACCCTGGTTATGAGTAAAGGTAATGAGGTATCTGATCATGATGGTACAGATGGACTAGTTTCCATAAAGCGGTCCTCGACATAACAAGTCATGTTGAAGTTTTACAGTCTTGCAATTAGTTGCTCCAACTCTATTTCTGCACCTTGTTGGAAAAAGGGTGGGTTAGGGTCTGACAATGGGAAGCTGGGAAAGAGTTTCACAGGCCTAGATTCATATAATGACCTGAATACTGTGGACAATAGAGAACAAGTTTAACCTTTAATTCTTTGAGCTGCTGCCGTGTATCAGTTGTATCATGTTTGCCCAACCCAGTGACACAGTCCCTCTAGCTGTGGTTTGAATGCCTGCAGTGTATAAAAGCCAGAAGGAAAGAAAGGAACATATAGAAAGGCACATATGGTCTCTTTCATCATCTTTTTCTTTGATACACACACACACACACACACACACACACACACACACACACACACACACACTTTTACTCACAGTTACACAAACATATACACACAGGGATGCACACACCAACTAAAAACACCACTTATGACTTGCACAAAGTAGCGGGGGTTAAGCTGTATGACTTCTCTGTCTCTGTGTTAAGTCTTAAATGTTTATTAAAGAGGAAGTTTAGCAAAGAGGCTTTTTCTAACCCTAAGCAGCTAATGGACAGCGATATTATTTTCCATGTCTAATCGGCTTTGAAAAGTGCAGACACATTACTGTAAAGTTTCTCTCCCTCTTGAACATTTGCAGTTTTGAAAACATTTAATAGATTGTTGGAAAAACTCTGGAGTGGTCCAACTATACCAACCAAGCATAATGCAATCTAGATAAAGTAAACAAATGACCTGTTTGGTGAAAGGTCTTTAAGATGCTTTGCAGGAGCTGCTCTCTGGAATTTGTTTGTTGGACCCATGACAAATCATAATTTTCTTTGTAGGTTTGGCCTGAGAAATCTGCTTTTGTTTAGAAGTCATGAACTTTGCACTTTGAAAAGACTTGTCAACATAGCATCTTTTCTGGGAATTGATCTAGTTGTAAATACAGCCCCCCCCATTGGCAGTCTGTCAAAAACTGACATGAATGTATAGTTTATTATTTATTTTCAGTCTTTCAGTCTAGTCTTGTGTGGGTAGAGAGGTATAGCTAATCTTTTACCTTTTTTGATATTAGCTTTTATAATAGTCACCCCCTTCATTTTCAGGAGTTTTACAGGTTGGATAATTAAACGATATTTAAAACCATGTGTGCTGAAGCTAAGTAATAGTATTATCTGTGGTGGAAAGTTACTAAGTACGTTTGCTTTAAGTACTGTACTTAAGTACAATTTTGATGTACTTGTACTTTACTCGTGCATGTACATTCAATGCTACTTTACACTTCCTCTCCTCTACATTTCAGAGGGAAATATTGTACTTTCTTCTCCATTTCATTTATTTGAAATCTTTAGTGATACTGTAAGGACTGTTCAATTCATGATTGTCGTGAGCACTCTGATGAAACCTAAGCAAAACCTGTGCTCTCAGCTACTATTAGCAGTGAAACTGCACCCCTGCTTAAATTCTCTCCTTTGGTACAAACTTCTGTTAATGCATCCAGCACAGAGTTTATTCTGGCTTTGGTTGTGGGCCTCTTTGGCTGTGGGCACAGGTGACATGTTGGTACACGTTGCTGTAAAGCTTCTATGCTGTTCTGTGCTCACAGCACGGCTCTTGTGCGCCTTCATAACAGGCCAGTTAATCTTTAATCTTTTTAATTTGACTTTTAATGTGAGCTTATTAACAAGAGACCCCCACTGTCCCCTCAGCCCGTTCTTAAATGAGATGGTTTGGAAGCAAAGTTGGAAGCTAAACTATTTTAGGTTTTTAGCGTCAGGATAGTCATGTAGAAGACAATGTTTGGACCAGCACTGATTGAGTCATAGTTCCTGTCAGCTGACAGCTGAGAATTTCTCAATCAATAGCAAAATCCTGGTGAAGAAGCTGTGAGTCAGTGCTTCTGCAGTAGTCTCCCTTAATTGTTGCTTCAAAAACAGCTGTTGTGTTTTTATCCCATTCGACTGATGGTAAGATGACACTAGAGGACAGCGCTGACATTGTTTTCAGTCTTATCTCTTCTCAGGCATCACTACGCTCCAGCTATGTTTTTGTCAGGGTTTGAAAAGACAGATAATCAGGAGTTTTGCCTCCACTGATCACCTAATTTTTTTAGTAAACAATAAGGTTAAGGATTTAAAGAAGCCTTTATCATTGATACATTTTCATTCTTAATACTTTTTTCAGTTGATGAAGAAATAAAACATCACATCATGCCTCCAAAGTTATTACAAATTAATGTTATTGATTTGTGTGTCGCTACATTTTTGAAAGATAATTTGTAAGTGGTGATAATTCCAGAGATGTCCAGACTGAACATCAGTACAAAACCTTCAACCAATATACCTTTTAATTATCTTTGATTCTTTGAAAGAAACCCATTGCTCTTGTTTCCCCATGAGCAGATATGTGCCTTGCATGTGTGTGTGTAAGTACCCTCCATTCTCCTCCTCCCTCATTGTGCGCCATGTGTTAGATCAGGCCCCTGAATGAGTGTTCACCCCGGGTGACCGGGTGTCCTGGATAGTAATCGACAATTCCCCAAGCTAGAGCACAGAGTACTCTGTTGCAGTCTGCACACAGCGCATAACTATGCTTACCCACAGTGAAACCTACAGCATTGGGACACAGAACACAGGTGAGTGAAGACTGACAATGAAGCTCAACCAACTCACTTATAGCAAAGCTGATATATTTTCAACACATTTGAGAATTTTTATTTATTTCATGCCCACTTGGTAAGTTGGCGGACTTTTTGTTGCAGGATTAATTTGGGTTTCAAGATGCCACTGTTAAAGTTTACATGCTCCAATAACTCAAGCTTAGGTAATTTCGAGGTAATGAGGTGTGTGTATGCCTGTGAGTGTGAATGTGTATGTGTGATAAAGTTTGCATTGCGATTTTTCGTGCAAAATAATTGCCCCAGGCACTGTTCTCATCTCTGCTTGATTTTTTTCTTCAAAAGCAGAAGTTAATGAGAGTAAAATCTAATTATTTGCCTGTTTATCACCTGGACTTTGCTTTGTCAGTCTGGGCTGTTTTTGGCCTTTCACTGCAGCTTCACTGCATGAATTGTGTTCTAGTTTGCTGCTACATGGAGATTATTAAAGTGTTTGAATTATAATTAATAGTGACAATTAAAAGCTGATTGAATATTGAAGAGGATTGCCACAGAACAACTGGAGTTGGTATAGAACATTACATTTTTCCTGTCTACTTTGTTTTATTAATTACTGCACCAGCAATGGTGATGTTTTTTTTCCCCTAATAGAGATTTTATCCTAGTGACACCCCACACATTTCACAAGCTTTGAAAACTTAGATATTTTTAATTTGACATTTAAATGAAGTGTTTTCTTTTTACTCCAACTCTAGAAATAATCACTATCAATAGTTTGTTTCCAACAATTTTATTTTTAATGCAAATTGATGACATTGATTCAAACCATGTATGTTTAATTGTATCCATCACTTACTGCTAATCTGTAGAAACACCTTAGATATGAAACCAACTTCTCTGTTGCATTGTTTTACAAAATACCACATGTTAAAGAGACGTGGCTATTTTGGATGAAACACTTCACTGTAGGTCAGCAGCCAAATCACTGTAGGTCCGTAGTTGTTTATAATAATTGAATTCATCTTTAAAGTAAACCAAAATGACAGAATTAAGATGTGAATTATACATTTCTAATCATTTTAACATTATATTTAAGAAACTGAGGTCAGCATTACTTTCCCCTTTTGTTTTCTTTTTATGTTAGAGAAGCCTCTGAATCAGCACTGACACCACTGGATACTTTATACTGTCCATGAAAGTCTGGTTGTTACAGTAAATGTGATGTACATTGACTTGATGCTGCACTCAAGCTGTCTTTGTTACCAGGATGTCTGACTGATTTGCTGGCAGGGAAATATGCATTTGTTTTGCTCAATAGCTCAAATTGTTGGTTCGCTTGAAAACAACTTTATTGTTTATTTATTGTTAACCTTAAGTGTTTTTTTCCTCTGTCCAATAGGACATGGGAATCATAAAGAAGACAGTCCATTTCTCAAGAGTGCTGATGCTGCTAGCAAGAAGAATGATTTCTATGACAGGAACCTGGCGTTGTTTGAGGTCTGTTACTTTTACTATGTAATATTTCTGTGAGATGATCGACTGAAACCAAACTCATTAATTTCACTTCTTCCCCCTTTATTCCCTCAGGAAGAACTGGACATCCGGCCGAAGGTTTCCTCTCTGCTCAGCCGCTTGGTCAACTACACCAACATCACCCAGGGAGCCAAGGAGCATGAGGAGGAGGAGAGTACTGAGGCCTCACGTAGCAAGACCCCCAAGGTCAGGAATCAGGGCACAGCAGAGGACTACTACATGCCTTACTGTTTTTACTGTGTGCACTTGAGTTTTTGTAACATTATCCGCCACTTCTAGCTTCCTCCCTCCCTCGCTATCCAAGGTCTAATTTTGTATTAAGACTTGTTGATTGATTGTTTATGCCTTTGCACGCCCTGCACTCAGGCTGTGTTAGACCTGGATACATACAAAGAGCGGATAACATGATTGAACGACCTTTAAAAAGAACATCAATCAATACTAATGATCAATAGACTTGTTTCCTGAAATGTCATGCTCAATACTCTCCCCTCTCTCTTTACCCCCCTCCTTCTCTCCCTCTCTCCCTCTCTGTCAGTCTCCCAACATGGGCACTCTGATGGGAGTCTACTTACCCTGTCTCCAGAACATCTTTGGTGTCATTCTTTTTCTCAGACTGACATGGATCGTTGGGATGGCTGGCATCATGCAGTCCCTCCTGATTGTCCTCATGTGCTGCTCATGTGTTAGTATGCGCACACATACTGTACACACACAGACGCACAGAGACAGTGTTGATTCCACCAGCGATGTGGGACATGAGCCAGCTTTTATTGGCTAAATCAGTCGATAGAATCCACATGGTTGCATGAGCAGCAGCAATCACTGTATTTAAAGCAAAGAATGTCACTTTGACTTGTGTTTTTACTCAGTGTGCTTTCATTACCTAAACCTTACATAACAGATACTGTGGTCGTATCAACATCCACGCTACATATGCTAAACATGTATGATTATGCTCTGTTAGATAGAAGCTTCCGCTGTCATTTTGTTCAGTGGATATTGATGTTACATCCAAAAGTTGCCATGACATCTGTATTTGTGCCCTTTTCCATATTATACTTTCCTTTTGTTCTTTACAGACAATGCTCACAGCCATATCGATGAGTGCCATTGCTACTAATGGTGTCGTTCCAGGTAATACTTGGGCTCATGTCCCCTGATCCGTGTCATACATTTACTCTGCACCATTTTTCATCAGTTCTACACATACAGTTGCAACATTTTTCTTTTTTTTTGCAGCCTGACTTAATAAAAAAAAAAAAAAAAAAAAGTTCAGAACTGAATGGCTATTACTTGCTGCTTTTCTAATAATTACTTGTTGGCCCTTCATATCTACTGACTGCTCTGAAAAAAATAAGTTATTGTTTCAATTACACATTCTTCCACTTGGGGGCAGCAGAAACCTACTGAATCCACTGCATGCAGTAGAAATTGTGAGATTTCAGTTTGTTTTGTCTTTTGTAGCTGGAGGAGCATACTTCATGATCTCACGCTCCCTCGGCCCAGAATTCGGAGGAGCTGTGGGACTGTGCTTCTACTTGGGCACCACTTTCGCTTCTGCCATGTACATACTTGGTGCCATCGAAATCTTCTTGGTCAGTTTGTTAAAATATTATTCTGCAGGGTCATTCCAGGTCACATGTGTATTCTGAAATGTGATTCCTAAACACTGCTCTGTAGTAAAAGATATAAACTATTTTTTCCCTATTCAGAAATATCTGGTGCCCCAGGCAGCCATCTTTCACAACACAGACCCCCTTGGGAGTGACAGTGCCATGCTGAACAATATGCGAGTCTACGGTTCTATCTGTCTCACTCTAATGGCAGTGGTGGTTTTTGTGGGAGTCAAATATGTCAACAAGCTGGCCTCTCTTTTCTTGACATGTGTCATTATCTCAATTGTCTCCATCTATGCTGGGGCAATCAAATCGATGACTCATCCACCAGAATTCCCGTAAGTCTGCAAGGGGAGGTTCGTTCGAATAAATGTGTCTTAACAGGCCGTGCTGTGATTTATGGGGATCTTTGTATGGGATTAGTGGTTTAAATGGGGGAGAGGTCACAAGTTTGTTCCACCCAGAGAAATAATACTTGCTCCTGATTGATTATTTTATCTTGAAGTCAGTGGTAAAGTGTGGAAATAACACTGAATTAACTTTCGGTTATGATAGTAAAGAATAAGTATATCGTGACAACAATGGTGATGATGATTGTGCTGGTGGTGGAAATAATGATGACTAACATAGTTTCAACTTCCATGTTTTCGCTGTAGGATCTGCATGTTGGGCAACAGGACTTTGGTGAGAGATCGTTTTGATGTGTGCGCTAAGACTGTGATAGAGGGCAACATCACCGTGCCCAGTCAGCTGTGGGACAGGTTCTGCCTGCCAGGGAACATGAGCAGCGCTCAGTGTGATGAATACTTCATGCAGAACAATGTGACAGAAATACAGGGAATCCCTGGACTGGGAAGTGGGATTATTAGAGGTAAATTGAGTATTAATGCATTGGGGAATGAAGTATACTACATGGGGTTCTATTGGATGATAACTCACAATTGTTTATTGTAAACATACTGATTATGGGGTAAAATAAAGTAGTATTATAGCCAGGAGTTTGCCGTTTGCACAAATTTTAAAATCAATAATTATTATGTAGCGAATAACACATATGGACTAATTGAATGTCACCCTCCTATAATGTCAGTTTGTTTCCAGTGCTCTAAGTATCTGTTCTCCTGTTAGAAAACATGTGGAGCAACTACCTGCAGAAAGGAGAGATCTTAGAGAAAGATGGGCTGCAGTCAGTGGATGCCCATGGCACCATGGACAACTTCGGCATGTATGTGTCAGCAGACATTGCTACGTCGTTCACGCTCCTGGTGGGGATCTTCTTCCCATCTGCCACAGGTATAACAACATCGTAAACCAAGCGGCCCTGCTAGATCAACAGCGTTTATGGCACTCACCTCTGTCTGCGTCAAGTTACTCACAACTTTAAGTCTTACCAATATGGCAGTATAATAGTATGTTTGTCATAACAGAATAAAAACCAAAGTGGTTGATCTGTAAAACCTGTAATCTATATGATGCAGACCATATGACTTACTGTACATGTGATTTCATAAGATAGACTGATTGAGTTTTTTTATGCAGTATGAACCCATAAAATGCAAGTAGTCATTTTTACATAAGATAATAAAAAAAAATTTAAATTGGAATGGAGATGCAGCAAAACAGGGAGGTTTTAAGCCTCACTCTAATCCAGCCAGTCGAGGCATACTTCAACAGTTTCTACATGTCCCTTTTTTTTATCTACTGTCTTTATTTTCTTGTAGGTATCATGGCAGGCTCCAACAGATCTGGTGATCTCCGGGATGCTCAAAAGTCCATCCCTGTGGGAACTATTTTAGCTATTACCACTACTTCACTTGTTTGTATCCTTTATTTCAGTCACTACACAATACATTTTTTTTTATTTGATATTCATGTTTGTGATATAAACAGCTCCTTGACATCTTGTATTCAGATTTAAGTTCTGTAGTCCTGTTTGGGTCTTGTATTGAAGGAGTGGTCCTAAGGGACAAGTAAGTTCATTATGTCCTACTGCAAGTTACTACTATTATCAAACTTCCTGTTGTAAATAGTGAAATTTAATAATAAACAACAAATACAAATATATAAACAAATACTTGCAGGTTTGGGGACGCTGTCAGAAAAAACTTGGTGGTGGGGACGCTCTCTTGGCCGTCTCCATGGGTTATTGTCATTGGCTCCTTCTTCTCTACGGTTGGGGCAGGCCTGCAGTCCCTCACCGGGGCCCCACGACTTCTACAGGCTATTGCCAAGGACAACATCATTCCGTTCCTCAGGGTGGGGCAGTACAGGATACTCTGTTGATAATACATTAACCATTTCATATTCTGAAATCATCTGAACTTCTGCAAGACAGAAATGGCTCCAACAGGCTGGAGAACAGACAGATAACAGTTATTTCTAAAACATGGAGTAATTTGAATATTCAGAATAACCTCGGAAATACATATAGTTTTTTGTGCTGGAAATATTTGCATTTGGTAATATATTACTTTGAAGTTTATTTGAATATGATATAAGAAATGATTTGCATTGCTGTGTTTTGTTTCAGGTGTTTGGACATGGGAAGAGCAATGGAGAGCCTACATGGGCATTGGTGCTGACTGGCCTCATAGCAGAGCTGGGTATCCTCATTGCCTCACTGGATATGGTGGCTCCTATCCTTTCCATGTAAGCTCACATACATGCACACATGCCAAATAATATGGCATATACCATGTGTACTGTACACACCCAACACATTAATTTCTCTCAGTCATGTTATGTACTAAATTCCCTGTTTGGTAAAGGGCCATCTGCAACATTGATGACATGAATACCTACTTCACATTTATACAAAATTGCGTGTTTTTATTTAACAGGTTCTTCTTGATGTGCTATCTCTTCGTGAACTTAGCCTGTGCAGTTCAGACTCTTTTACGCACGCCAAACTGGAGGCCAAGGTTTAAATATTACCACTGGTGAGTGCAGCTGTAGGTCGATCATACTTCTCAGAAGGGGTGGGAGCACATTTTACTTTTCCCTGATTCTCCTGCTGTCAGAAATTTAAATCACCAACTTTTCAATTACAAGACCACCTTTGTAAGAGTTATGCTACAGTTGCTGTCATGAAAGACTTATGCATTATGCATACTTGTAAATAATGTTACTGCTCTTGCTATGCAAAAACATAATTTCAGACTTTATGTGTCACACCCACAGGGCTCTGTCCTTCCTTGGTATGAGTATGTGTCTGGCTCTAATGTTCATTTCCTCCTGGTACTATGCTATTGTGGCCATGGGCATCGCTGGGATGATCTACAAATACATTGAGTACCAGGGGTATGTCTGGAGTCTAATAAGCATTTGAAATACTTTTAACTTATAGTGTGTTCTCAAAGATGGTATGGTGACATTTGCGTTTCTCTGAAAACAGAGCAGAGAAGGAGTGGGGAGACGGTATAAGAGGACTATCGCTTAGTGCTGCACGCTACGCCCTGCTAAGACTTGAGGTCGGACCCCCGCACACCAAGAACTGGAGGTACAGCTGCACCTACAGGAGATGCCATGAATGTTTCCACACAAACAGTCAAAATGACACTTTGATTGCATTTCCGAGGAGCCACATGGCATGTTGTTGATGTAAAAGTTGTTTTTACATGTGTCTTCAATAACAAGAAGAATCAGACTACCATTATTACACCTTGTCAAATAACTGATTCAGTCCGTGGACTCTACATTTCTCCACATGTCATAGGCCAGCCAGTTTAATTTTGACGATGTTGAAATGCAGCAATGAGAAGCCGCAAGTTTTATCTAAATTTTATCAGTGATATTTGAGACAATTGCGTGGCACCCACATGGAATGATGAATTAGAAGATTCTCTGCCTTCCATAAAAATGACATCCAGAATGGTAAGGGTAATGAAAAACATTTTCAGGAAGTTGTGGTCTAAGGATATCTTGCAAAGCAGTTCCAGTAAGTTGCTTGTCAGCTGTTTTTGTTGTATATAATAAGTTGTATATATACTGTTATCACTCTAATGCTGCACTTCCTGTTTCCAACTCACTCTTAATACGCTGGCAGTGACACAACAGCTAGTCTTGAGAGGGCAATATATCAATAAAAGGTATACAAGACAGCCATGTAAGCAATGACTTGGTGGTTCAGAGGTCAAAAGATGTCTAGAGGTTGAGGTTAAAACTGGGATCAACTTGGTAGACAAGTGAAAGTTATTTTCACAATAATTGCATCTATATGTAACACAATGACGGGATGTATAACTTTTGGTCATGGGTTTCAAACTCTTTCTGTAATAACACATCTAAAAGGAAAAATCTTATCAGATGGGGTCCGTGCTCTAATTTGTGTCAGTTTAGGGGTCCTTGATGTGAAAAATAACAACAGGTATTGTGTAACCTAAACCAGTGGTTCAGGTTACACAATACCTGTTGTGCCAGCGGCATTTCTGTAACCTTATTTCAACACAAAGTTGGGATTTGATTCACACTGAAATATGCTTTAATGCTGTGAAAGCAACAGTTATATGTCTGATCAACTTGCACATTTCAACTACATTTCTAAGCAAGATTTCTGTTGACCTGCAAATCAGAGACTAATGCTTGACACTGGCACTTGAAAAGTCCAATTTTATCAATTAGCATCATCTAAAAAGTGTATATGATGGATGTGTACACAAATGCAAGCAGACAGAAACCGATCGAATCATCAGTGCTTGCATTGGCAGTGACCATTCAGGTTTTCTTGATTTGATAGATGACCACTAGCATGAGCATGAGTGAATGTTTTCTTGATTCTTACACCATCAGAAGAAAATAATACATTTTTCTCTGTATTGGGGTGACAGTCTTTACAAAGACACATCTTTGACCTCGGCTTTTGTCTCATATTATCTGTCTGTGACTCACTACTCACCCACAGACCTCAGTTGTTGGTGCTGCTGAAGCTGGATGAGGACCTCCATGTGAAATACCCCCGACTGCTCACTTTTGCCTCCCAGCTGAAGGCAGGAAAGGGTCTGACCATTGTGGGCTCTGTCATCCAGGGCAACTTCCTGGACAGCTATGGGGAAATGCAGGCAGCTGAACAGGTAAATACTGGAAAGAGATGTATGCTAGAAGTGAAAAGAAACGTAAACATGCTTCACTTTAAATTTTTGTTGCATAGTATTTCTTCCTCAGCATGTTTTTTCTTTTTCACTTTAATCAAAGGGCAGGGGTAGAAACACCCTGTTGTTAGCAGTACATCACGGTCCCAATGAGCCATTTCAGATAAATTAGGGACGAGTGAAAGAAGATTTTTTTTTAAATGTGATTTGTTTGGTAAAGAATTAAACACATGAAGCAAAGTTTGCTCCTGTTTATGTGACAATTGAAACAAGTCAGAAAAGAATCAATCATCCACAATTGACTTTGAGCTAAGCCATTATTCATGCAGTAGAGCTTGTGCTCTCCAGGGAGGTGCTGACGGTAAAACCTGTATTGATGTAATTTCAACTGTTGAACTGTTGTTTTTTTGCAATATAAGTATTTATAGTGTCTTTATGATCACAATGCATTATAATCACTTTTATTAAATGTAAGACAGAGGAACTGTCAGATCTTTTTTTTTTTTTTTAAATGCTTTATAAGTGTTTAAATAACCACTTACTACTTACTAAAACTCAGTTTAACCACTTTTTTTCTGCCAGGCCATTAAGAATATGATGGAGATTGAGCGGGTTAAGGGTTTCTGCCAGGTCGTGGTGGCAACTAAGGTGCGTGAGGGTATTGTCCATCTGATCCAGTCCTGTGGTCTGGGAGGCATGAAGCACAATACCGTGGTGATGGGATGGCCATATGGCTGGAGACAGAGTGAGGACCCTCGTGCCTGGAAGACTTTCATCAGTAAGTCTAACTGAAATACTATTAACATAACGTAGAATGTAGAAGCATTGCAGCATTGCAGTATGGCAACACCTCTAAATGACTGCTTTGATTGCATGATATTTATGGGAATGAGTATGTGTTTATGATTATGATCACTATCCTGAGCTTGTAGTTATAGCAACCAAGGGGCTGAAAAAGCTCACGTGACTACACTTGGATGATGAAATGGATTCTGTGTTAGTTTTCGACTGGCTTGTACTATAGCTGAATTCATTAACACAGTATCCATCTGTACAGTAAAATTACTAATAAAAGGCACCTCTACCCAGACACAGTCCGCTGCACCACAGCTGCCCACCTGGCCCTGATGGTGCCCAAAAATGTTTCCTTCTACCCAAGCAACCACGAACGCTTCACAGAGGGCAACATAGACGTGTGGTGGATCGTCCATGATGGGGGGATGCTAATGCTGCTGCCTTTCCTGCTCAAACAGCATAAAGTGAGATGAAAGAGTTTACTGTATATCTTTGAGTTTTTCACCCTCAATAAACTACCTAATAAATTTTAAATAATGTAGTTATACCATCTTAGGAAATGGTGCAGTGTGTTTGCGATTTAAAAAGTTTAAGCAATTTCTGCATATTCAAATTTTATTTTAAAAAAACACACAAGGGAAATTCATAAATTGTGAAAATGTCAATATCAGTTTAATTAAAATAACTCACATACTCACCTTTAACGGTCTTTATTATTTTTATTTTTATTGGCTCTTTCTCTCTTGAAGACTGTGGTTTATTTAAGTTTTTCTTTTGAAAAATACTTTCAGCAAGTAATTATATTCACATCCATTCAATACTGCACATAGTATCACACTTGTGGCAATACCAGCATGATTTTGTTTGTATTTTAGGTTTGGAGGAAATGCAAGATGCGCATCTTCACTGTAGCCCAGATGGATGACAACAGTATCCAGATGAAGAAAGATCTAGCCACATTCCTTTACCAGCTGAGGATAGAGGCTGAAGTTGAAGTGGTGGAGATGGTGAGAGTTCCTCTTACACAACTCCGAATTTGAGTGGAGACTTTTAAGATTCTTTATGGCCAGAACACACGCAGTATAAATTTGACTCTGTAATAAAATTTGCAGCTGAAACCAGACGCCCATTGTAGTTTACTGAAGCAAACAGGATTGCTGTTTTTTACGAGATGCCACAAACATGAGGGCTAAAAAAAACTGCTTGCCTCAATCTGCCTGATAGTGGGGGCAGAAAACAAATATTTGAGCATGAATTCATTAACTTGCACTGCCACACTGTCCATGTTAAAAGACAAATATATCTCAGTTGTACTAACCATTAAAATGATGTTTCTCAAATGGGATTTCAGCATGACAGTGACATATCCGCATACACCTATGAGCGGACGCTAATGATGGAGCAGAGGTCCCAGATGTTGAGGCAAATGAGGTTGTCCAGTGCAGAAAGACAAAGAGAGGTATGTTTTTATGCCTCTGCCCATGGTGACAGCCAGGGCTGGACGCTCTCTCTTGTGAGCGCAATATCTCCGTAATGCCTTGAGGGAATGTTTTCAAATTTGGCACAAACATTGACTTGGACTCATGGACGAGCTGATTAGATTTTGGTGGTCTTGCAGGCCCAGCTGGTAAAAGACAGACACTCTTTGGTGCGTATGGGAAGTCTATACTCGGATGAGGAGGAGGAGGTGGTGGAGGCTCCTCCAGAGAAGGTTCAGATGACATGGACAAGGGAGAAGTGTGAAGCCGAGAGGAGAAACAGGAACAATGCACCTGAGAACTTCAGAGAACTCATGAGCCTCAAACCGTGAGTCAAATGTTAAACTTTTCACCTTTTTCCCCCCTTTCCTCACTGCAATTTTCTCAGGTTCACAAAGTGAGTGCTTGCTTTGAAATAGTCCAAAAAAAGGTTTTCTTATCTGTCTCTCTTGCTGAACCCCAGGGATCAGTCCAATGTGCGACGAATGCATACAGCTGTGAAGTTGAATGAGGTAATAGTCAATAGGTCCCACGATGCTCGATTAGTGCTGCTCAACATGCCAGGACCACCACGAGACACAGACGGCGATGAGAACTGTATCCTTTGCCAAAATGATAAAACAAGAAGAGGGTCTTGCACAATTTTGTCAAAGATTGTGTGCTAGTTATAGTACACATGTCTGCAGGCTAGTGTTTGTTTGGTTTTACTTAACACTTTCCTCAGATATGGAGTTTCTGGAAGTGTTGACTGAGGGCTTGGAGAGAGTGCTGCTGGTGAGAGGCGGAGGTCGGGAGGTCATTACTATCTACTCTTGACCAATCAGGAGCTGCTACACAGGGGCCTCAGACTCATCAGAATACATTCCACCTATGGACACAAAGCAGCACCCACTCTGCTGCCCGACAGATGTTGGTAGATGCATCAATTTGACACTTTTTCTGAAATATGGACTTTTGAGTACAAAAGAGGTTTATTCTATTCTTGTAGAATATTGAGTCACATTTGTGTACATATCTATCCAACATGTTCACGGCTTTGCCATTCTTTACAAATGAAAGCTGTTTATTTTACTCCCTCAGTCAAATAATCTTTTGGTCAGACCGTCAAACACCAAGTCTAGGTTAGCATTTTCTTATTTATAGGTAACAAATACCTCTTCATATGTGAAAATAAACCTATATTTGACGATTTAGCAGACAGCACAAACATGTTGTTAACACTTTTAATAATGTGTTGGATTTTTATTCTACAACAGCCTTTTGCTTATTTTGGAAACGTTTCTCTATTTATTTATTTATTTTTTCAACACTTCCCCACTGCGGTAAAAGAAAATACTACTGTAGATAATTCACATAAATCTTAACGTTGGCAATGCTGCATTGTAGCAATAGGTGGCACAAAATCCACTTTATAAATGTGGATGCCAGAGATTATAAAGTGAGTTTTTCAAAACAGATATAATTTATGATTTTTGAGATATTTGTGTTTTTATGAGAAAAAATGTACATGAATGACCTTTGAGTTGTTATATTTGTACTTTTTCTACAGACCTGAAAAGCTTATCTGCACATTAAAAAGATGGCTTGATTTAAAGTTATAATCCTTAAGATTTTGATTAAATCAAACCCATTTTATACTATTTATGGTCTGCATTCTTTCTACAATAGCCGCTAAAAGTATTCAAATTCTGTATATCTGTGGTTAGGGTTAGTGTTAGTTAGTTTTCATTATTTGTGGCACAAATTTCTACTCCACTATTTTTCTGACGAAGCACCTACTTAAAAAGTGTTGCCTGCAGTATTAAACCACACTTGCTATTACCACAGTAAACATGGGTGTTGTCTAATCAACCAGGCCTGAAATCTAAAGGATTACAACTTTAAGAAATTCTCTTCTCAGCTACATCAGACTACCAGATGACATTTAAATAATTTTTTTTTCCCAGATCTTTTTCTAGGAAGTTGAGTATGATCAGTATTTTAGGCCAGCATACAGTGTAGAGAACAATTGTTTGTTTTTATGAGGACTAAATGATCTGTACAAGCCTAGATGTTTTAAATGTAAGGCATAACCCATGACAAGGTGTGCAGTTATTAAAAACTACCCAACGCTAAGAATGCTCCTGGTCTTCCCTCAACTTCACATTTTCATAAAAGCATTTTTTTCCTTTTTTTTTTTTACAGAATAGCATAGGTTGAAGTGGATCATCCCACATTGTCACCTGCCAGCAATCCAACTTATGTTTTTGCTAATTCAACTTTTGGCAAAAAACACTCTTTAAATGGAAACTTAATGTTGGCAGTATTTTAGTGAGGCTGTGAGTATTCATCAAGTGTCACAGCTGTCTGGTTATCTGAAAATCATGTGAATGGTGTAGATGTTAATAAAACATAAAAATGAGTTTGCCAAAGCAAATTCCTATCATCTTTGTTGCCTTTACAGTATTGATCATGATTCTTAAGAAGACAGGTTTTCACACAGTTGCTTTGAGTAACTGCTGTTCTAAGATAAAGACCTGGTTTCAATTATTTCTGTGTGCAATGAAAAAAGCACGGTTTTCTGCTTGGCCAATTACATTAAAATGCACACTATGCTTTGTAAACTTCCATAATATCTTATTATGCTGTAAGATCAAATAAAAGCAACATCTGTTTATTAATTCCCCTGTGCGACTTTGTTTACACTTTACAATACTATACAATACTATTACAGCAATAAATAGTTTATGTGATATTAATATTAGGATAATGCAACATTGTACACTTAACTGCGCATTAATTAAAGCGTTTACCTTCAGTATCTCCATCCCCAGCTGTTATATTACTGGTCTACAATAGATTAAAAAAAAAACCTTCACAGGCAAAAATTAAAAATACAAACTGCAAACAACTTAAAATAATAAAGTGCCATCTCTGCCGTTTTATTGTCAGGATCATTATTCTCCTGCATGTCATAGAGACGATGTTGGTACATGTACAAGAAATTCAGAAATAGATTAAATATCAAATAAATACATTCAAACATAAATGGTAAAGTGCCTTTCAGAGGAATGGTGATATATACACAGAAGTTTACATTCAAACTACTTCCCAAATGGGGCTACATGTTAAATGCTTTTTTTGTATTGCTGTTAAGAAAGTGATCCACCTCCCCTTATCTTTTCTGACCTGTGGAGTGCTGTGATGACCTACAAATGGCTACAGCAAACTCATTAAGCTCCTTATCTATATTAAAAATGAGGCAAAAAAGAAGGTGCATCTGAGCTGAATTTCTAAATATTCATTCAATCATAAATAGGCTGGAAAGCAGCAGAACTGTGGCCAGGATTAGCAAACCTGGTGGTCTGTGTTGGGCTCTGGAGGACGGGGGCGGCCCTCTCGGTTGAGGAGGTCTAAGGACCAGCCTGCAGGGGTTCTGGACCTCCTGTTCGGAGATCTGGACCTCACTGGGTGGGTTCGAACTTAGCTGATTACGTACCTGGGGGTAAATAGAGTGAGACAAGAGAGGGAGGCAATACATAAAATGCTTTACGGTAGAAACTAATCAGCTGAGAATCTCTTTTAAACTTGCAGTGCAAAGAAATCATTTAATTTATTATATATGTTAATTATTATTTAATCAACCTTACAGGGTCAACAAGACTACTGTTGAATCTGAAAATGTTATTTTGAGCCAAAAAAAAAAAACAAACAACTGCCACAAATTCTTGAATAAAGGTGGTTAGCGTGCAGACAGAACGATGCCTTTTGTTTTAGGAAAAATACAATATACCTGCATATAGTTCACGGTTTGATGCATATCCTTTACTTACTTATTGTTCTCTCCAGCTGAAACGCTCCTTTGGCCATGACATGGAGTGCAAATGTGCTTTTCAGTTACCTACCTACCTTCATTTATCAAGGAAAGCTGTTCTTTGATATAACATACGTATATCACTCTTCCAGCTCACCCGCTCAACCTCCTCGAACACTCGCAGGAAGTTCCTTCGAAGGACATCAGCCAACTCAGTCTCAGTCCAGTTCCTCTGCAGGAGTTCCTGGATCAGGGCAGGGTACTTTGACACATCGTCTAGCCCCTGAGGAAAGCTATTAACAAAAAAAAAAAAAACAGCCAAAAAAGAAAAACATCACATTTTTATTCACAGATATCTGTTCAGCAAGAGACATCACAGCATTCTGGTAGTTTGGTGTTACTTAATGCATTATTTATCATTAGGAATATGTAATTACAATAATATACACTTTAAGCCCTTCAATATAATTTGTTTTGTGACACATTGTTTGGAATTGATTTTGTCTGTATGAAAGGAGTAACACAAGCCATTCTACAGCAAATCTACTGCAGCAGCCCTTTCTTTATGCCCGTTGGCCGTACAAAGTTATTGATTTTTACCATTTTCAGTCTGTTGACAGCTGAGACAGCTAAATTGTTGATATTATGACAGGCTAGCAAAAGCACAAAATTGATCTGGTTCAAGAAAAACCTCTGAAATATTTTGTCTGACAACAGCCAGAGAGTGGACCCGACTAGCACTAGAGCTTTGTTTGGTTTATTTGTCTGTATATGTAAGTTGTGTCTCTTAAGATTGACATCCATCCTGGTCATAGAATAACAAAAAGCACTAAAGCAACTACAGTACTGTAGATTTACTGTCTGCAAACTGCATGTTCATTTTGCCTTTGACTTTGTGCTTCTAGTTGTCTGTATGTTGTGCTGGCAAGTGATTATTCTCACCTCACAGCGCCTTCAAAGTCCCCTCCAATTCCTATTGACTCAGCTCCAATCACCTTCTTTATGTGATCAAAATGGTCTGTAAAACCCATGAGGAATAATGAATCAACTGGGCTATAAGAAATACAAACTTCACAATTACTCCATTACAAAAAAAGGAATCAAAATGGATGCCTCACCAGCCACATGAGAGATGTTAGCCTTGTCCCTGCAGGAAATAAAGTTGCTGTGGAGATTCACCATGATCAACCCTTGGTTCATTTTCTGAAACACAACACACACGTGTCATTGGTACATCTAGAAAAAAAAAAGACATAGATAGAGAAGCAAACGACTGAAATGAGCTACGTATAAATACATTTTTCAGATACAACCTACATTTCTGTCTCAGCTATATGCATTAGTTGTGGTGGCAGATGTGGTAAACATCAGCTTTTCTCTTATCTCAAACACTATGAGTTACAGTAAACTCAACAATCTGTTTTACTGCATACATATAGATGAATCAGTGGAAACATTAGAAACATGCCTGCACATGACGAGGCCAGAGTTGAGCTGAGGTTAAAATAAGGGAAATACAGTGAATCCATATTTTATATCCATATTTTTTCCATATGAATATATCCATATTCCTATGGTTTATTGATATTTGGTCTTCATCCTTCACTTGCTGCACCAACAGGTTGATATATTGTCTGATGATGCCTATTTTATACTGACAATGAAATTAAAAACTCTGTGGATTTGAAGATGTTTTTTGGGATTGGTATATATCAGCCAGTGTGCTGTTGTGGTGCCAGCCAGAGAAAGCACTTGGCTGTGAGGCAGGGAGGAATAACCTTCAATTAACTATCTAATTTTACACTAAAATAAACATTTAGAATGATATGCACTACACCGATATTAGGTATTTTAATTGCATAAAGAATACTTAAATAAATATGCAACTCCTGACAAAAGATGATATTAATATTTACTCTGTAAGACAAAATGTAATTATATCTTTTAACATATATTACTGGCAACAGCGAGAACTTGATAAAATCAGAGAACAGCCTGTAAAAGCAACATTCTAAGCTCAAATGGGAAGTAGTGAGTAGTAATGAGTTAGAGCTAACAACTAAAGCTGAACAAAGAGTGACACAGACTAATGGCAGTTTAAATACATACCCAGAAAAGAATTTGGGGAAAGAGAGGAGAAAACATCACAAGTACAGAGTACAACTAAAATTACTGCCTCATGGTTGCCACAGACGGACAACCTGTAAACATAATAAATAATAACAATGATAAAAAGGCCAAAATCTGTTAACTGTTTTGTGGAAGTGATAAATGAAACAATTCCGTAGCTGATATTACTGAACATTAAGCTTATCCTCCCCGAATTGTGTCCAACAAATAAAACACATTGCATGTTCTTTGTCAGAGGTGTAAATAAAAATTATAATAGAAATAAATTAATCAGTGACTTGACTGATAAGATAGTCATTTAATCAAGCAACTAAATGGGCAATTAATCACTCAGTAAATTGGCTTTCTCACCAGCTCATGCAGCAGCCAATCAGGTACGTTGCGACCGTGGTTACAGATGGAGTAGGAAGATGAATGGCTAAAAATAACAGGAGCCCTGGAATGGTTCAGCACAGCCAACGCAGTGTCCCAAGAAGTGTGGGAGAGGTCCACTATTATTCCCAGTCTGTTCATCTCCTCCACCACAGCCTTGAAAACACCAAAAAACACTTAAGCAGCCATTTATAAGTATCATTGGAAAGAATGAAGTCAATTTAGCCAACAACAGGAGATGCTTACAAACATGCATATAAACACTCATGCAGATAGCAATCAAGGAAGTCCAGCATGCTGCTGTTGTTCAGAGGGCCAACAGCAAAGGAAATGCATTATAAAGATGTTCGTCACAAAATATGTTGTTTATATTGTATAGCAGCATTGCTGTATTAGACAAATACATGTTGAAGTACTTGCAAGTCCAATTTGGGTTAAAGCAGTTTCTCTGTAAACAGCCACTCAAGAGAACATTTTGTATGCACAGCATTACCCAACTTTGATAATAACAAGGTCCAATTTCGTCAGCACAGTCCATAACTGGAGTTGTTAATACTTCAAAATGATCACATCCTCATTATCTGACTTTTTTAATTTACCGTTACTATCACCGCTATAGCAACCACAACAACTACCACAATAATGAAAATAAGAATAAGTGTAACAAGAATATTCATTTTCTCCTTTGGCCACCAAAATCTAATCTGTTCCTCTCGTTACCGAGATGTTGTGTTCATGAGAATGGGACGGACGGATGTGCTGACAGATGGACAATCCAAAAACATAATGCCTCCGGCCCTGGCTATCATTGGCACGGAGGCATAAAAAGTCCAGCCGAAATCTGCAAATTGTTTAGTGGAATGTGATAAATGAAACAAGTCTGTAGTTAATATTACTGAATATTAAGCTTACCTTCCCAAAATGTGTCAGGCTGTTATTCTGTCTTTGATAGACACTGTAAAGTTTTGAGGACGATTCAGCCCTGCATCGAACAAGAATATCATTAAAACTATCATTTTTGAAAATCTTGTTCATGACTTTGCAAAAAATATCTAAATATTCTTGTATTTAGGACATCTGAATGGGGTTTCTGTATTTTTCATCTGACTTTGGCACAGTCAGCTATGGGCAATGTCAAGTTTAAGAGAAAGTACAAATATAAGTTAATTTGCATATAAGGAAAAAATGTGTGTTTGACCTTTCCATTAAGTCAACACAGTAAATAAACATGTGGCTCAGTATTTCATTTATTCTCTTTAAAGTTGCTCTCTGGCGTGGACATCACATGGCCACTGCGAGACATGTTAATTTATATCATTAAATTAATTTAATTCATCTTGAATTTGTAATGATACAGCTCTGCACAGGTCTGACCCAATGAACAATGTAGGAGAAGATTTTGACAAAAGATTAGAAAAAACATGATATTCTGTGCAGTATTACACTGTACAGCTACAGACGTGTCGTAGGATATCTAAATTTCAAATACTCTGCGTCTGTATCTGTGCAGTTATATTTTAGCAGCAAAAAGGGTCATTTTTGGTTCCCTGTGATATTCTAGTTAAAATACAACATTCAGGATGATTCTCTTCATTACCAGGGTGTATTGCAGGTATGTGTGAGGGCCATGGAGCGGACTCCAAGTTGGTAATACATCCGCAGGGCTGGCAGGCTGCTGTCAATGGAGTGCCCCCCCTCAATACTTATTAGGCATGCTATCTTGTGCCTCATCTCAGTATTCTTCAGTTCTGAGGTGACAGACACACATGGTTTGAGATTAAAGCCTCAAGTCAAAACAACAGCCAGTAGCTGTTTTAAGAGTGTGCAGTCATTAATTCAGATAAAAGCTAACATTCGGTACAAGCCGGTGAAATGTGCAAAAATAAGCTTTGTTCCAAAGCACTGAGTAACTATAAATTTAAATTTTGCCAAACAAGGAATTCAGCATCTCTTGAAAAAGAACCACAGTTTGTTTTTGTGTTATAATTACTTGTTAGAGAGAGGAACATCCCATTCTTCACAAGTAATTAACTTCTCATTAGATCATTATAATATTCATTCCTTTTTCCCAAATATGGACTGTAAAAAAGAGATGATATACATTCATAGTACACAGAACTATTGATGGTTGTATTTTCGTAGAAATCCATATTAGAATGCACAGTAAATCATAATTATACAAATTACTATAATTAACTGATTTTTTTGTAATCAATCACTGTTCATGTTTCTATAGTGCTTTTGTACATATCTAGCCTGTTATCCCATTTTGAGGTGAACTATACCTTGGGCAGATGTGACCAGCTCAAAGTCCTGGTACTCGGTGCACATGCGTCTGACCACATCTATTTGTTCCAGGGTCAGCCTCACAGCATCCTTCTCCTGGGCCCCACACAACACATAGACTGCAAACATCTGGCAAAGGGAGAGGGAACTGAAGTGAAGGAGAGACATTTGAGTAACTGACGTGACTATCATTCTAGGTTCGATCTCTCCACAACATAATTTTAGTTCAATGTCTGCCTTGAACGAGGCTACTCTTTGGTGCAGTCCGCACTCTTGAAGAGACACCGTCAGAAAGAAAAGACTGATGAAGTAAGTAAGACAATACCTGTGCCTGTACATGGCCTGCTTGGAGGCGGTTGATGTCAGTGGCCACTTTGCTGACGTTATGAAGGTCAAATTGACTCAAGCGATTGTTGTGAAGTATCCTCAGCTTGAGAGGTAGGTCATTATGACTAACAGATGGAGTGAGAGGGTATAAGGAAAGTAGGAGGGATAGGATAGAGAAACATTTTAATACAACTTAATTCATTTATTTCCATTAATGTGACTCGTGTAGGCAAGACATTAAACATCCTTTACCCATCAATGAGAGGATATCTGGACATCAGGTCGTGTACTCTTTCTCTCTCAGAGTATCCAGATATAAAATGACACAGAGAGGAGAGTACCAACAGATTCCTGAGGGACAGTATGCAAAAGCTGCTTAAAGCACCTGTTGAAGTTTTCCTAGAAGGCATATTCTGAAGAGAGAAAACACACCCGATTACAAGTATCTCATAGTATCTGATATTACAGTGACAGCTAGAAATAAAACATGGTAGGATCATTATTAATCTAAGGCTTCATATATCAATGCATATTCTAAGCCCTACTTGAAATACATTACACTATGACACTGGTGAGATTAAAATGAGTGTAGAACGGAAACACACAAATTTAAAGGTGTTCGTAATTTGGTTGCCTATTTGTGAAAATGCCCTCTGGACAGTAAAACAATGATGCATGCTCATTTTCAAGAACAGTTTTTATCTACATAACAGCAAGAAACACTTTACTTTAAAACACACAATACACACTTACCAGGCAGGCCGGTTAACGAGTAACGTATTTACCACTTTGTTGAACAACTGAATATAAACAGCACGAACCTTCCAGCTCTACGCCCTAGACAAACTGTAGAGCAAACCTATTCAAAACTAGCAGCTGTGCTGGGTGCTGCATTCAAACCAGTCGGAAAAAATAGCAATACATATGTCGAGTTTACTTAGTGCAGTAGTACAGTGACAACGGCAATTACTGTGTCTTGCAGGTTCCAGCTCTAGAGGGACGTTTTCATCTGCCGTGCTTCCTTATTGTCCCCTTGTAATTTTCGAAGCGTGAAGGTTTGTTAGTAGACAAGTGTGTTTCTAACGATGAAGGTCAGAGAAAAAAATGTCTCAAATGATAATACATGTCACTAAAAATGTAACACTAGAGAAATCAAACAAAATTTCCGTAGGATTCATAGTTGCCATGCGTAGGCCTAGTTTTATTTTTGAACTAATTTACCTGTGTTGCCTCTCTCGGATTTAAGAATTTAGGGGGCACATGAAAGCACCGCTGAGACGGGGATTTGACGTCGCCATCTTCTGGCCAGATCGCTACCTTTAACGGCTTATGGGTCCAGATAGTTGATTCCAATGTAATCAGCGTATAATTGACACGTTTGAACTGCTAATATACATTCAGGTCAGTCGGCTACCATGTTTGTGTTTTGTAACATAATTGATTCAGTAAAAGATAAGCTGTGTTGACAACGCCTTTACCTTCAAAAAAGCGTCTCTTCAAAAATATTGTCCAGATTTACAGACCGCTCAGGTTGTTTGGCAAAATGCTAAGTAATGCTGTAAGTAAGAAAATGACGGCGCTCTAATTTGGTAGTATTTCAATAGCCAAATAAATACATGAATATTATGGATATAATAACTTTAAAATAAAATAAAAACAAAAACTTTCTCTTCTTCCACTTTCCCCCACAAGCTAACCAAGCTGTTAGGTCACTTCCGGCTACCATCCTTGTTTGGCTCAAGC
Organism: Seriola aureovittata; assembly: GCF_021018895.1. NCBI lineage: Eukaryota > Metazoa > Chordata > Actinopteri > Carangiformes > Carangidae > Seriola > Seriola aureovittata. The sequence continues at coordinate 24,134,665 of NC_079364.1, read as the reverse complement.
GTTGCAAGTTTTGAGATAAGTTTAAAAGCTTAAACTTTTCGTCTTGTGCAGCACGGGGAGTGGTTTTGTTGGTGAACCAATCAAGATTTGAAGAATCTAGAAGTCGTCTAAACTGGGGTAAGTGTTGTTAAGTTTTCGCTTGATGATTTCATTTTTTCACTGGAAGGTGTCAGTAGGCCTTTTGCAGTAGACATTTTGACTGGTTATAGTATAAAGCATAGTTGTACTAATAACTCCTAATGTGCTACAAGCGTCCCAGTAGCCATGGCTGTGGCATAACATGCAATACATTATAATTCAGCTATCGTTAATTTCATTAGTTACACCTGTGCTTTTCTTACTGTGACATGTCACAATATCTTCTCTGAAAAATGCATGCTTCAAATGTGAAAATGATGATGGTAGCTACAAAGAAAGGCTTATACCATAGAACAGATCACAATTTTAATATTTTGATATAAAAACAACATGATTTAATGAAAATGTATGTTGTTTTTTTCTTTTTACTACAGTAAATACAGTTAAGCAATAAAGAATTGTTTTTCCAGGGAGCTGGTGGACTGTACCTCTGCTCAGAAAATAAGGTGTGGCAGCATGTATCTGCTTCAAAAAAAGTTTGGAGTTGGACATATGGAGCACGCAACAAAATGGGGCAGGAACAATATCTCAAGGTAAGAGTGCCTTTACCTTATAAGATATTGATTATTTTTCCCCCTAAACGCTATCCATGGTGTGAGCTGCTTATACATTTTCCCATTAGACTGATACACAGCTCTACAAATAGCAACCAAGCTTCGACAGGTTTGGTACAGTTTGCATGAGTTTGGTTCTTTAGTGTTAAGTGGAAGAGGAGGTCTTTATAGTTTCTAAGAGCAGTGGTGGGAAATTGAATCCATTAGCTGCTAATGTTTTTTTTTTTTTTTATTGCTTGAGTAGTGCTTTGTTTTGGAGAGAGGAAAAACGTTAGCCTGCAGTGCCTAAATGGTGTGTGTTCTATGAGCTTTTAGGACTGCATGAGATGCAAAACAAGGGCAGCAACCATGTGGCCTGTGGTTTATCATTTCCTTGTGCATGGATAAAGGCATGCCAGTCATCACATCTGTTGTTCTAGTATTTGGTTGGAACAAATGTCTGCAAGACTGTTAGTCTTGCATGCTATATAGCCAGCATCTTTGCTATGATGTAAATGGAGAACATTTTGTGGGCAAGACTACTTTTCATTACTATTTGTGGACTTATACAAATCACCAGTCCAAATACATGAGCTGTATCCACTTGAATATGTGTTAGGTTGTCAGTTATTGCTGCCCCAAACCTCGAGCCTCTGTGTGCCTGTTCAATAGGAGGAGATAATTTCAGGAATCACTCACCTGGTCTAATACCTTGGTCAGATTGCTTTGCTTTGCCTTAACAAGAATCATTCCCGGAAAGATGCATTTTATACTGTGAACTGCAGCTTACAAACTGGCTTTAATGTAGAGGTAAAGACCACTGAATACATCATCTGCTCTTACAGTCTTTCAAACTTAAAATGTGTTTCTGCTTAATGAATCCAGGGTGGATTGAGCAAATGTAAATGAGTCTTGTGTTGATGGAGAGCATCAGGGTGCCACAAATGAATTTCAATTAATTTCAGTGGGAAGATGCAAAGCCTGATTCGGGGGTCCACCCACTGAGATTTGGCCTTGTAGTCTGTAATGAGGAGAGTGATTCGCCTCTGATTGGAGCACCCTACTGCTTCAATGGAGTAATCACAACTGTGTTGATATTACTCTACCAATGCTCTCACTGTGCGGAGTGGACCCCCAGCTGACACTGTTTGAATTCAAATTAACCAAATCATTTAGTCATATTGCCGACCTTGGCGTGGAGTGTGACTGGCAATACAAGAGATAAAAATCCCTCATGTTAAACTGAGTCTTTACAGTTCGAAGAGGGAGCTTGAGCCAAATTGTTATTAGTGTAGCTGGCTGCTGTACCTGTTTTAAACAATGTGGTGGAAAGCATGTATTCAGGAGTAAGGTCACTATCCACTAAACCGATTCAGAAAATCGACTTTGTAAATTATGTTTTTTCTTTAAAACCCAAATGAAAGACTGTGGTAATAGCTTCCCAGACAAGCACTTTGAAGGAACCTTAGAAAAAAAAGCACAACTCAATTAGAAAATGCCACTGGCCTCGGGCGTCCTTTTTTGCCACAAGTACCAGTAATATAAATTGTGGAATTTTTAATTCGGCTACTTTTAATAATAGTTTCTAAAAAAGTGCATTTTGGAAGACTGCAGAATTCGCATGAATTTGCAAGTCTTTAAATCAGATGCAGAAAATATTATATTTCTAAATATTATTATTAAGAAATTAATTGTTTTAATTTAAATGCTGAGATGAGATGCTGAAATTAGATTATAAAATGCAAATTATTAGGCAGTCAATATTCTATTGAAAATTATAGTTGTGCTGTAGAGAAGTTTTTATTGCAGTATTCTATCATTTTACTGTTTATATAAAATACTCCACTTGCTTTGTCAGGCTTATATCTGTCTTTACACTTAAACAAACCAATCCTACATACTGCACTATTATGGAGTCTGATGGTAAATGTTCCCTGTCTCTGTCTCTTTTGTTAGCTACAGCTTGATAATTATCCCACCAATGTATCTGACAAGTCTTAAAAGCAAACTGTTTTTGGGTGATCAGTCCCGGAAGAAACAATTTCACCCAATGAGTCGTCAAACTTGAACGGCCATATAGGTTGTTTGCTGTCCCTACTTTCTTGATGTGACCCATAACAGCGTCTCCTGAAATTTGCGCCAATATAGAGGTAGGCGTACTTGACGTTTGACATCATAGTTACAATAATAACCGTACGGGTACAGAACAGTCACGTTTGATTGCTCCCATCATATATCTGCTAGAGGTCGCTTAATAGTGAAACAACACTATGGATCATAACAAACTACTTGCACAGATGACCCACAGGCTCGTGTTGTGCAGGACAGTCCCCTGTCACTACTGCAGGATATGGTTGCTAGATAGTAAAAAACTTAAAATGAATGAATCATTTTTAAATGTTTAACCCCTTCATCCATTTTCTGCTGCTCATAGTTTTAATGTTGTGGCTGACTATGGTGTATTAAATTGCTCTGTGTTATTAAAGAGGTCTTAAAACGGCTTAGATTTAACTTTGTGAACCCTGCAGAAACCTTGTATCAAAGAAAACTAATTGAAAAGAATGTAACTCAAAACCTAAAACAAATACTTTCAGCCAAACGGCCTCAATAATAAAAGCAATAGTCCAGTCTTGGTTGCTGGGCAAGGTTTTGTGCAAAGTTGTATTTGTTATTATGAAGACCTCAGGGAAGAAGAACTATTCATTTGCTGCACTTTTGATAGCTGTTGCATATACAGTTTTACACAGTGTAAAAAAACTGCATTCTTCAAAGCCGTAGAAAAGTCTGTGGAAGGCTCTTTAGCTCCTTGCTGTTTCAAGTGTGAGATGCTTAAGAAAATCACTGTGCCAATGATTTCAATGATTATATTGATCACACTGGAAAGGGGGATCCAATTACACACGTAGAGGCAGAAGTTGTTCATCACTCTCAGTGCTGAGTAGATGACTAGGAATATTAATAAGCTACCCAGGAGCACTGCACATAACACTTTGCATGTTTTCACTTCTGAACACAGCCAATATTTTAGAGCAGGTGAGTCTTCATATTAAACACAGTAGAATTGCACTTTCCCCATTTTCAGAGGGCAACAGCCGACCAAAGGTTTATTTATTTAGGGCTCACTAATTTCACTAGACTTTTAGTTTATCGTCATTTTCCCTCAAGATTGAAGTGTCCTGCCTCACCTTTTTTATTGGGCATTACTGAAACAGAGCAAAGCGAATCTTTGCTGGGGCAGACATGTAAGCGTCGGTGTTTGTGCTCATTGGTGTGTATGCCTTATTTCACAAATATCAGTCACTAAACATAGCCTCTCCAGTTTCTCATCATAACTGTTTACTCTAGAAGAGACTCTACAGTTATGAGTGCTTTCCATAATATAGGCGACCTCCTTTATACTTCAAATTCTTTAAGCTAATTGAGTCTGAAGTCCTTTAAGGGTGAGGAAATGATGATAAAAAGGGTAGAATGTAGCCTTTTTACTTTTTGAAATTAAAGTACGAAAAAAAAGCCAACATTTCAATATCCAATATCCAAAAAAAAATAGCACCACCCAAGGCTCTAATTTGCTTTTTGTAAATTCTGTTATATTTTTAAAACATGATAATAAGTTCATCAGACAACGATGGTCTATTCTGTGACAATGTAACTTGGATGTCCAAACCCCCTAGTGCACAGGGCCTTAAATGTGTGTCTAATATATCAGTAATGGCAACCTTGAGCAAGGATATGGATCTTTTTCTGTAGTTGACTTTGAACTTATGTGTCCACCAGAGGGCAGCGACAGTCAGAACAAAACCTTGTCGGTTTTCCTCACCTTTGTAAATCTATCCCTCCATATAAAAAAAAAAAAATTATTAAAATTACCTACATAATGCACAGAACCGACAGATTAATGTTGCTAAATACATTATATGTGATGCATAGATGATTTAAAGCGCCTGAGAGAGAAATACTTTAAGCAAATGTAATTTTGCCCAAGTTTCCTACTAAATTCTAACAACACAATGATATTACAAACTATAAAATTTTCACGTTAGTATCCACTGAGTCATAGGTGATGTTTTTTTTTATTTAATTTTCTTTATTTTATAAATGGTCTTTATTTAGTGTGAATACATTGTACCTTCGTTTTATATCAGGGCTTCTTATAGACATTTTGGTCTCTAAACTTCTCATTTCTTTTGCCCTGGATTCTGGCAGCCTTGTAGTCAGTGTTCATTATCTGCTCTTACAGCTTTGACTTCAGCACAGCAATTACATCCTCAGCTGCGCTGATTAATCCAACATGGAGGCATTTCACAAAATGGTTTTGAAAAGACATTTCCAGACACTTACCAGGGAGTAGCTGTGGCACGGCTTGTTTATGCAGATAGACCACAGCCAGTCATACTGCAATAAGATGTTTTCAATGGCTGCTTAAGTGTTCTCTTAACCTCTAGTGTACACTGTGCATAAAACAATAGACTGTTCGGAAAATGATTAATTTAATCTATTTTCCTCTGACATGAAATGGAGGTCTGCCTGATGTCATGTTTGGGTAATGTATGTTTCTCTATTGTTGAACATATTCCCTCCATGGCCATTCGTTAATATGTCTCCACTACTCTGCTTAACTGCTTAACCTTCCATTCTCTCCTGGCAATCACATAATCAATCACTGTCCCATTACTTGACAAGGCAGACAAAGAGAGTGTATGAGTAAGAAAAACCTTTTGGCCTGTCTCGACAAGCAAGAGGAATGTCGACTTCAGAGGCTAACACAGGCAGAAAACATAGGCCCAGTAAATATTCAATTTAAAGGATTCCCAGATAAGGCGAGTTGAAAAATTGAGGCAGCACCCATTCTTCTAGATAAGAGAAGACGGAGCCATCTGGAGGCTGGGAGATAGCGAACTCCCACGCCATCCCAGAGACCTCACTCTCATCTGCTGCAGCAGCAGAGAAGGGAAAAATAGAGTGCCAACACTTTCATTATGTTAACTTGAAAATTAATTTATTCACATTCAGTGCATGTAGTTGTCGGCTTTGGTAAACATAAGGTTACTGTTATGTCCACCACGATAGTAATTTATGATTGGTCAGTCTTAACATAATGTTGTCCTTCTTTCATGATTGAATAGCTCTTTAGTAAGATATCCATAAATATTTAAAAAGTACAAATAGTGATTTCTCTGCGTTACCATTTTGAAGTAATCATTAAAAAAAAAATCCAACTTGATCTTACAGTATCATTCATTCTACAGTTAAATCTTTAAGTCCACTGCATTAACAACTACCAAAAAAAAAAATCCATGCCTGACCTTAATAATCTTTAATATGTGCACCCTCCTTTGACTTATCCATCAATATTGAAGATATGGGTAATGAAAACAGCCTAATCTGTTTTTCTTTATTTGGTCTGTTTCATAGATAGAGACGGTGTTTGAAACATTTTAGCACTGAGTTTGAATGCACTGTGTGCATATAGTCCAGTGTTAACCAAACTCAAATAGTACATTTTAGGCCTAGGCCTGTATCTCCTCCAAATCCACCTTGACTGCATCTTTGAAAACAAACGTTATTGGCAAAATAGAGTCTGAGCTTTTGAGTAACCTTGTCCACGTTCTTCTACTGCACTTTGTTGACTCCTGCACCATGCTATTTCGTGCCAGCCACATTGGATTTAGCTCCAGGATAATGCTTTTGTCAGTATGTTTTATCTGTTCTCTCACTCAGGTACGCTGTGCTGTTATCCCTAATTACCCCCACTGCATTTTACACTTGGCCCAGAATTCTTAATGCTTGATAACAGATGCAGGTCGATTCGAAATTTACTTATAGCGGCATTATCTTTTTGACCTGCATCGCAGGCTGACTGTCCCATAGGCTCTTGGGTGAAAGCTGTTAACTCTGTGATAACAACGACCTGAAGTGATAACCTTCCAGCAGTCTTGAGGACACACAGTTTGCTACATATGTGCTTTATTGCAGTGGCAGCATTTCTTATTCAACCTTGGTTGCTCTGCTGTGCTCTGATTCATTTAATGGAATTGAGAGGGAGGTTAATCACAATGCCCGCCACTGGTTAAGTGCTGGCTGACCACTATATGAAATATTACGATTTGTATTCCTTTGAAAGACGAATTTGAACAGAAATGCCACAGGAGTGAATTTTCTTTTTTTCCTCTATTTTAGGCTCTAATAGAATTGTCTCCCCAGTTAGGAGTCACTTTGATTAATTTACTTTGGGAGGCTGATATCTGCGTTTGCAGATTTTCATTAAGATCAACAGTAAAAGCTTCAGACAGGGTTCCACTTGTCTAAGTTATTATCCCCGGAAGACATGCTTGATTAAGTGCAAAAAGTTTTTGAATGAAATAATTCTAAGGAAGGTTTATTTTGTTTGTCTTATTTAGGACAACTTTTTCCAAAAAATTTGTATAGAAAGCTTTTATCCATAAAACTCGATACATAGCTGTTTTTTTTTGTCTTTTTTTCTATCACTGTGCATTCTGCTCAGAGTTGTATTTTGATCCGATTGCCATACTTGTCTGCAGCATCCAGTTAAGCTTCAGCAATTACTCAGAGGTACCTTTTTTGCAACTAAAATGGTATCTAAATGGTGTGAAAATGCAGAGAGGCAATGCATAAAAAATGTCAGCTAGAGAGAGTCTGTATTCATTTCATTTATTATGTCAGTCAAGTACAAGTGCATAGTGTTACTGTGAAAACTTGGCTCTTTTTAGACCACATTGTTCAGCATATTATTTTGAGAAATGTCTATGGCGGAAAAAGAGGTAGACTGTACTATACAATAGATATGGTGGGTGGGTAGGCCTATAGGCTGAAAGGGGAAGGAGTGTAGCACGTTGCCTTGGTTTCATATTTTGCAGGAACAGTATAGTGTGAAGCTTTGTCAAGCCAAGTTTTAATCCTTTTCTCCACTGTGTTGTGTGATGTTATGTTGTTATCTTAATGATAATCTGTGCTTGTATTTCTGCCCTAGGCATTTCTGTCAGGCTGGGTCGGTTTAGGAGCTGTGCCTTATCAACAGCTTTGTCATTAAATCAGGTTTTTCTACAGACAAATTTCACTGCCGTTATTCTTATCAAAAGATCAACACACTGTGATTTTCTGTTCAATCAGAGCTTTGCAAATGCAATGATGTGTGAGTAACACAGATGAAATACAAAACAAAATTTCCATTGGGAAAAAAAAACAATTTATTTAATTTTGTTTTCATGAGAGATAATAATCAGACAAATAAAATTGGTATGTTTTGCATTTGTCATATCATTAATGGCTTTAAGCTGTTTTTATTTAATGTTCTTGGGTCTTCCTTATGTATTTGTAAAGACTACACTTAAGAACATGGAGGAATAGAGATGATTGTAACATAATGCTAATAAATTATTTTGTCCACAAGCTGTAGATAGTTTACTGCAACCAGGAATCTGGAACCTGTGCAATTCATGGCTTTTTCTTTTGTTGGTGTGAAATGGGATGTGAATGTGTTAAAGATTTTATAGCACGGTAGCACACATCATCACAGTTTTGTGGATGTGGGAGACCGTGTTGGACGTGCAGAGAAACACATCCCTTAAATTCTATATGTAGAGAGGCAAGCTTTTAGGTCCCAGTCAAACTGACCTCTGGAGGCTGGAATTGGTACTCAGTTCTTCTGAGAAAGCACTGTTCTGTCTGAGTGAATGTTCTGATTGTCTCAGCATTGTGCTTGAGTGGAGGGCAGCGCCAAATGAACTCCTCTGATTCAATCCTCTCCACTGTTTGACACCGGTTCAGCCAGTCATTGAGGAGGGAGGACTGAGACTCCTTCCCCCAAACACATTCTCTTACAGTGAGTGAAACTGCTGTATGGCAAAGGTCCGAGAGGTCTCTTGCATGTTTTCTGGGAGGCAGATTCGACACCCTCTTTCTCCTCCCACAATGCACTAAGAGTCTCTGGAGGTTGATAACCTGGTTCCTGCGGATCCAGGGGGTCTTTGGAAAGAAGGATGCTGATGGAGGGCACAGTCCTGTGCACCGTCATTTCAGATGTCCCCCCTTCAGTGCTCTCCCACACCTCTTTGACCACCTTGTACTGGAGTTTAGTCAGCTGGTGCAGAGAGCCCACTTTTCGTTTCATGATCTCAGCACAGGTGATGGTCTTTGTGACTGCACGGCCCGACCCAGTGAAGACCACCTGCCTCAGTCCACCATCAGTCACACCTCCCCCACTTACACCCTTCTCTCCCTGCATTCGTGCCATGGCAAATCCCATTAAGTTGCGGATCTTACTTCCCTCCTTCACGCGCATCTCCAGCACCCCAGAGGCCAATCCTGGAAAGGGACAGGGGCTGTCCTCCTCAGTTCGGCAGACTTTCTTGAACCCCTCCTGTCCTAGTTTGAGTGCAGGGGGAGGGACTGGTAGTGGCGCTGGCTTCAGCGGGCTGGAAACATTGACCACTGCTGGCTGACCAGCGTTGCTGTGAGTTTGACCCTGGTAGACAGCGCAGGTCCCGGGGATTACCCCATTCTCCATTTGGATCGGTCTGTTCACCTCCAGTCCTGGGTGGGGCCTGACGGCGTCTCTGGTCAGGTACTGGTTCGGGCCGGTGACCACTCCACACCCTGTGAACATTTCTGCTGTCCTCAATGCTCTACTGCAGTGTTAGTCCAGACACACACTTGGAAACTGCTCAACATCATTTTCTTATGAATGTAGCACTTTTCTCTCCCTCCAGTCAACAGCTGCAAAGTTTCAAGACTTCATACAAGAAATATTACCCGCTCCCCAAGAGCACTATCAATGAAGTCTTTAATGCTCCCTCTCAGAAAGAGCTGGAGAAATAAGATAAACGCCTGGCTGGTGAATTAAGAGCACTGTCGGGACCATTCAAGATGTTCTTTAAAGAGCATCTCAATTTCAAACCACAAATGACTATTTGGAAAGTGCTCTGGAGACGGATAGAAATAACAAAAAAATACTAAGCTAAATTATCCTCTTTCCTTCGTTTATATTTCATATGGTTCTTTTAACCTTAATAGCTGCAAAAGATATGGAGTACTTTGTAGATATTTCTTTAACGAAACTTTTCTACAGAGAAACTAAAAGCTCAAATTATGACTCCACCTTTTTCTTAGCGGTCCAGTCCAGCGTTGTTGATTTTTATCTGCTGATCATGTCGCTTTCAACTCAAAATCGACCTCATGGGTTGTCCAGCTGTTAAGGTCCACCTCCTGTTTTGGACTCGTGGATGTTTTACTCCAGCTTGAGTAGGTCTTTGTCTCCTCTCCTTGTGCTCATCTTGGCATCCACTGAAGTTGAGGTCAGGGTTGCATGGAGGGCTGCACCTGTGGTGTCCTCCCTAGAGCTCTGTCTTGTCTCCAGTGATGCTCTGGGAAGTCTGTTCTGTTCCCCACAAAGAGACATAAGGGACAGGAGCTGCCTCACAAATGCTCACAGGAGGAGTGTCTGTGTGGTTGAGGGGGAGCATGAGGGAAAGGGGAGACAGCCCTCTTAAAGGCGCAGGTCTTTTCATCTTTTAGATGAACACCCTCCCCTCCACAATTGAAGCCTGCCATCTGAGGAAAAAGAGGAGGGTAGGGCTACGGTGTCCCTTTAAAACCTAGAACGCAGATCCCCGGCAACTTTGTCAATCTCTTTAGAGGACGTTCCAGTGTTCAATGTACATGACTGATTAAACCTGAGTTCTGAAATAGAGACTCAGTCAACCTTTAAAAATGCATTTTCAGCTACGAAACAATGAATTAAATTAGCTCTGTTATAATTGAAAACATCCTTCAAAGAGCCACTGAAAGTCAGCAGCATTAAATTGCACTGTACTTAGCCTTTATCCTATTAGATGTTTGTGACCATTACAATTTACATAATGCAGCATTAATAGCTTCATTGTTGAAGCAATCAAGTGGCACGGTAAGAATGCCTGTCTCTTAACGCTTGGATTGTTATATTGTTACAAGGCTGGAGAGCCCTTGTGATCAAGGACACAAGGACCACAAAAAGCATAGAGGCATGACTTCCATGTTCAAGGTGCTGTATTAATAGTGACTGTCTTCATTAGTCTGGTGTATCTGTGCAGGTGAGGAGATGGGGCTGACAGGTGGGGTAATAAGCATCTTAATGGGCTTTCCATCACCAGTGGAGGGCGCTGGCTTGCTCCCTTCTGCACCGAGTCAGGCCCAGACAGCTGTAGCATCGCCCTGTTCAGCTCGGTCTCCTGGCCGACAGGTGGATTTGTTTTTGTGTGTGACTGACAGATGGGAGAATAGGTAAAGACAGCCCACTGAGGCTGAACCTATGAGGCCAGAAGAGAGAGGCAGACAAGTCCTAACTACTCTCTGCTCAGTATATCCCATGGTGCACAGTAGTACACATACAGCATAAACTCACTGTGGCTCGGCCCAGTCCTTACTGTGAGGTTAATTCACAGTGGCATGTGTATTATATTGGATCCCTATGGTAATCAAGGAAAAATAAGGAAACCCCCTCCACCAACTCCAACTGGCAAAGTGGAAACTTGAATGTCTTTTTATTAGCAGAGTTTGAATGGAAAGAATCAATAGACTGATTAGATGCATGGAATGATTAACTTTTTTCTTTTTTTTTTTTTTTTTAATGCGTATGGACGGGGTTGGAGAGCTATTTATCTCTGGAACCCTTCCAGACACTGCAGGAGACGTAGTAACAAATATCTTTCTTTTTCTTGGCTTTTTGTAAGCTAAAAAGAAGACGGGAGAGAGGGAAGACGGGGTGGGAGGGAGCGTCTGTAGCGCTCAACACCAAAGTGATCATTCTGTTGTTTGGGAGAAATTACCCTCATCAGTCATACAGAGATGCACAGCTGCCTAAGGGGATCTGGTAATGTTACTGCATAATAAACTGTGTTTGTGTGTGTGCACACGTTTGTGCGTTCAGACTGAGCATGAGACGAGGCAAGAAAGAAATGTAAGAGGGCAGGGGGTAAAAGAAGTCTGATTTAACCACAGAGAGGTTAAAATTGATGATAAAAGCAGCTCTGTAATCATCCCTCCTTACTACATGATGTTAGCACGTCATTTATTGCTTCTCAGCTTAACTTTAGGAACCTATTTGCCGGTGGGAATGTGATAGATTAAGCAATTCAGCTTCTAAGCAAAAATACAGGGTTCTGAGAAAAGTGTCTTCAGACACATATTCACAACATTTTGTGTCTGCATCAAAGACAAAACTATTCTCCAGATGGCTAAATAAAACCATCAGGGCTTTGCAGAAGTGCGGTGCATTGACTTTTTTGAGCAGAGCTTTTTTCCTTTAAGTGGCTTCATTTAATGATGGGTAGAGGCGGTGGTGCTCACGCTTGGTCACTCACTCCTTCACACCTCCTCCAGAGTTGGCCTCTGCTCCCGTAGCTCTCTAAGCACTTACTCCTCACTTTATCTGACCTTGGCTGGCATCTGTGACAGTCTAGGCATTCTCTCCTGCACGCTTACTTCCTCCTCTGCGTTCAGCAACCACCCTCGGCTTTCTCCCCAGCCCACCATAATTTAAGTAAAGAAAAACCATTTATTCTCAAAGACTGTGACAAATAGTAGTGGTTGTATCTTGCTCTTCTCTCTCTTTGCTATGTACTTCAGATGTCTGAAGTGGTTGCTGTTATGAATTGTGGGGCTGTGCCTTTGTTGTTTGTTGCAGCACTGCAGTCTAGTTGTAGAAGGGCTTGTTGTGCTGTTGTCAGGGCTGCACATAAGCACGGTGCCTCGCTGTGACAGCCGGTCGCTCACTTTACGTTAACCGCAAGTGTTTTCACGGTCATCAACCAATGGTGGCCTGGAGGCTGTCATTTCGCTCCGTGTGGAGCTCGCCCGCGGCTTGGTTCTGCCCCACAAACTCACAGCCGGGCCTGGTGGGGGGACAGAGCAACACACACACATGCATATGCACACACTTACAGACACACACGCCCACTGGATAGGCACACACGCACACAAAAAACTATACGCTCAGCATAAGGCAGGCTGTTGGAGCAATTACAGAAACATGGCAGAACACGATGAAGCAGGCCCTACTATCAGAAGGGAAATAGAGTGAGCAGTGGAAAAATGATGACGCCATTAATAACAGGGAGGCTCAGAGGCTCGTAGGGAGGTGGGGGTGGATGACCCTCTCTGTGATTTCCCTGTGACAGCACTTTGAGGTGCAAATGGTTGTGTTTGTATTAGGTTTTTGGACGTTTAAATGGGCATGTTTTTGCTTCAAAGGCAAAAAAAAAAAAAAGAAAAAAAGAAAAATATATAAAATATATATAAAACCACGGTGGTGTAATATACCAAATGATGCGTGAAGTGATGTTTTTCTGTCACTCATGCATCCATTATTTTGGTAAATGGCAGGTCAGACCTCCTTATTCTCGTTCGCTCTTTTTGGCTCTCTGTCTCGAGCTATTCATACACATCTCTTCTCCTCCAGCCGCTGCTTTCCCCTCGGCACTGCAATGCAGATATGTCTCGCACAGTGGCAGGAAACTTTGAAGGCGCTTGTGAAAGAGGAACATGAGAGAAAGGAGGGAAGGGCATGAAAGGGATAGAACCAAAACTTGGAGAGGACAGAACTGGTGAGAATATATGCAATACTACCAGAAGTGATTAAAAAAAAAAAAAAAAAAAAAAGTTTCTGCACTTGGAAACCCTGAGCATTAGAATGTGAAAAAGAAGCTGAAGATGACAGAAAAAAAAAAAAAAAAAAAAACACTGACATGGCAACTCTTGATTTATGAGACCTGTCAATGACAGTGATGTTTTTAGCTTCATCAACTACACAGCTTTACAAGGCTATCGCATCGCCTAACAAATGTTTTGATGTTTATGAAGTACCACCATGATATAAAAGGATTTTTTTGGTTCATCATGAAATTGAATTGGGCAGAGGTGACCCCTGTTGATCTATGTTTTTAGGTGTATTATTGCTCACAGTTTGATTACCAGCACTGCCTCTAATTTAAACTGGCAGCAGCAGTTGATAATAGCATTTGTGTTTGGTGCCTCTATTTTGTCTGGCCTCAGGCTAAAAGTTAATGGACTTCATAGAAAATGTTTTGATCAGTTATATCAAGAATTAATTGGCCATGTTGAAACAAATGCAAAAAGTAAATGAATGCCTCAGAGCGAGTATTCACTAATTCTGTAGCTTTCAACTTGGGAATCTAAGTGTAGTGTAGTGTAGTGTATATTTGTAGACAAACCAACAGACATGGATCCCAGCAAGGGAAATTGCATATCTGATTGGTAGCATCAACATCCAAGAGAACAGGAAGACAAAGCTGAAGCTGATGTTGATGGTGATGCCATGTGTTTGATGCTCTAAGGCAGTATGTTCTTACTCATCATCGGGGGCATTTTATGAAATCTGGTAGACATAAAGTGTCATAATATTGATTTGCATTTACCAGCCCATTTAATACAGATCACTTTCCCTTCTTGGTTTAGACTTATGATTATATTTGTCTGACATTCCAGGCAGTCTGTATTTATTTTTTGTCAGTAATTTCAGGTTTTGGACCATTGTAAACATTAGACTGCGAACATTCATTCGAATGTTTTAATCCCTAATATTTTCATCATACCATACTGATACTATTTACATGGGGGATTTTCTAGCTATAGCCATTCACTGTGCATTTAGTAATTATCCCTTTACAGTGTAGTTTTCATTCTTTCTGTAAGAGTCAGCTTTTCCTGTGTGGTATTCAAATTACCAGCACATGCTCAAGGGCCGATCTATGCATCCAATGTTACTGCTCGTAATTCTGCCATCTATCTGTTAGATAGAAGCCTCCCTAGTTACTGATCACTTTGCAGTATAGCAGCAACAAATGCAACTCTGGCAGAAAGGTGCAGGAAAGTGAACATTTTCTAATGGTGCTGCATTAAACACGTTAAGCTGGTGAACTTGTGAAGCTGCTGCAAGAAAAGAAATGTACAGTGACTTCAGAAAGTATTGAGACCCCTTCACCTTTTTGCACACTTGATTCATTTAAAATGGATAAAATTGCCCATCTACAGTCAATAACCCATAATGACGAAGTGAAAACATTTAAGAAGTTTTGCAGATTTTTTAAAAGTCAAAACTGGAATAATTTGCAAGTATTAAGAACCTTAATTCAGTACTTTGAAGAAGCTACTTTGGCAGCAATTTCAGCTTTGAGTCTCTGTGGTTAAGCCTGCACAAGCTTGCTCACCTGGATTTTGGGCAGTTTATCTCATTCTTCCTGACACATCTTCACAAACTCTGAGATTGGATGGGAACCTTCTGTTAACTGCCATCTTCAGGTCTCTACACAGATGTTCTATGATGTTTCGGTCTGAGCTTTGGCTACATCACTCAAGGACAGTCAGAGACTTGTCCTGAAGCCACTTGAGTGTTGTCTTGGCTTTGTGCTTCAGGTCATTGTCGTACTGAAAGGTGAACTGTCGCTCCAGGCTCAGGTGGCGTGCAGGGTTTTTTTTTTTTTTTCAAGTATCTCCCTGTATTTAGCTCCATTTATGTGCCCTCAAATACTGATCAGTCTTGCTGTCCCTGCCCCTTAGAACCCCCCCCCCCAAGCATGATGCTATCATCACCATGCTTCACCATAAGGATGGTGTTAGCCAGCTGATGAGCTGTGCCTGGTGTTTGTTAGTCATGTTGCTTGAAGTTTTGTTCAAAAGGTTTGACCAACTCTAAGCAAGCTGTCATACGTCTGTTTACTCAAAGAAGCTTCCGTCTCAGCCTCTCTATCATAAAGGCCTGATTGATGGTTTGCTGCTGAGTTTGTCGTCCTTCCAGGAGCTTCTCCCATCTCTGCAGAGGCCTTATGAAGCTGAGTGACCATTTTTGGCCATCTCCCTGAGCAAGGGCTTTTCTAGCCGTCTTGTCACTCAGTTTGGCCAGACGGCCAACTCCCTGGTTATTCCAAACTTCTCCATTTCACAGTTATTGAGGCCACTGTGCTCCTGGGAACACTCAAAACTTTAGAAATGGTTCATATACCTGCGCTGATCTGAACCTTGTTGCAAAATTTTATTACAGAGGTCTATAGAAAATTTCTTGAACTTCATGGCTTGGTTTTTGTCCTGCCATTCAGTGTGAGTAGTGGGACTTTATACACACAGGTGTGTGCCTTTTGTAAACTGTGTCCAGTTAATTCAGTTTACTACAGGTGGACTCCAGTCAAGTTCTAGACACATTTCAAGCATTATTGAAGCAAATAGGAGGCATCTGCCACAATTTGGAGTCACAGCTAAGCATAATATGAATGATTTTGTAAATGTTGACATTTCAATTTTTGGTTTTTAACAAATTTGCAAGCATTTTGAAAAACATCTTTTCAGTTTATTCTTTTGACCATTACTCAATTGGGTTATTGAGTAATGGTACTAAATAGTAACTCCGACTGTCACCACAGTAAACATCAGGTGACAGACTTTTGCTGCAGTTTTTGCAAACCGGCTCAGATCCAACATGTCATGAAGTTAAACAGTGCCTTTTACCACTCTGCCCTCTCTCTTTTTTTGGTTGTGGTACTGTCAACCTGCCAAAGTGATATCATCTCCACTAACTCCAGAGGGAAATATCTGACTCTATCCACCAACTAGTAACTAACTTTGTCTTTCTTGAATACACATTGTCAGGAAGCGTTGACTGTAATTGAAATCTAGGTCTGTGTTTAAAAAGAAAAAAGTGTAACATGTCAGTGTGGACTGTTGCCCTATACACTCAGTTGCCAGTTTATTAGGTGCACTTAGTTGAAACGTAGTCTAATACAACAGTCCTACAATTGTAGTACTTTCATGAAGGTTGTGATTTTGTTGAAAATGTTGTTTGTGGTGCTGTTGAACTGTGTTATATTGAACTGAGAGGCATTTC
Source organism: Seriola aureovittata (assembly GCF_021018895.1). Taxonomy (NCBI): domain Eukaryota; kingdom Metazoa; phylum Chordata; class Actinopteri; order Carangiformes; family Carangidae; genus Seriola; species Seriola aureovittata. The sequence continues at coordinate 24,118,108 of NC_079364.1, read as the reverse complement.
TATTATTCAGCCTGCATTCAGTGTTAAATGATAAATGGGGTGGACAGGATAATAGAAACAGACGTCAGTAACACAATGCAATTTAACGGCACCACGAACTGCAGCCTTCAAAATGACCATACCGTTGAATCAACATCTTACTGACACAGTTTGAATAAAAAACTATAACTAACTATAACCCTCATAATCACTGCATGATTATTGCATTATAAGTGTAACCTAAAACTGACAACTGAGTGTACCGTGTATTAGAAATATGTAGCAAATACAGGCAGTCACTGTATAATAGATGTGATTTCTGATACTGTGTCTACTCCAGACATTTGGCAGTTTTTGTTCAAATTGGGCAAATGAGGAGCCTGCACACAGGAGGGTCTGGTTTAAGCCAAGTGCAAATACTGCCCAGCCAGTACATCATTGACCAAGTGGACGTCTGTCAACAAGTGCACCTGCCCTCAGCCCTCCATCAATGATGATAACATAAAAAATAATATAGACAATCTGATAAAGATAGATAGCTAGACAGACATATTTTTAAAGTAAATAAATGCAGAGCCTTTCATGCAAAACATTATAGAGGGCAAAAAGTAACATCAGGTAGTTTTCCAAAACAGGGTTTGAACATTGCCATTCTACTCCACTATTTTTAATTCCGCCACAATAAAGATTTTCTGTAGCCTAATCTATTCACCTACTCATGTCTGCTTGCTTCCTTGTTTTTCATTTCAGTGTTTACACGATACTATTTGCACCTTTGCATATAACTTTTTCTCAAACCAATTTATTGACCAATTTATATCTTCATCCTTTGGGTCCCAAACTAGCCTTTTAACAACACTGCAGTGGATCAGTGGCTTCTGTACAACAAAATAAGGCAATGTAGGCTGTGGCTCTTTGTTCCCCCCAGTCTCTCATAAACACCTTCCTGTCACTGAATTTCCAGATGGCCACGCTCCTCTGTATCCCACAGTTCATAGCTCTAAACTTCCTAGCGCACACATTTGCATCGGGTCACTGCTCACTCCGACACGCTAGAGGAAGAGGAGCACTAATCCTACCCAGCATGCCTCCCTGGAAATGTTCTCTATGCAAATGATTGTTTTTACTTTAGTGGGGTGGTGAGAGATCCACAGTGAGAGTGGTTTGGTTGGAAGCATGTGCACCCAGTGATGTTGCTGTAACAGACGTGTGGCTGTGGCTCAGTAGGTGTAGCTCTTTTGGCAAATGACATCCTTAACAGACTTGGTGCAGGTTTCCAGGCTGGTGGTGGCTGTTAAGAAACACAGCAATGAACTTTAAAAGATTCGTTCACAGGTCCACACCAGATTTATCCTGTATTTAATTGCATCGGAGAGCAATCACTCTCTGCCCTACAAATCCTTGGTAAAGCTGTGCTTTACAATAGAGCCATAATTGCAGGAGTTTAATTGCCTGCCAATGCTCTTCTCCCACTGCCTGCTTGCATTGAAGAGCCCAATAATTAGAAACAGGGAGAAATTAGGTGGCAATTTTGTCTTGGCAATTATCATAATGCAAAAGAAGTGCCATTAGTATTGTTAGCCCCACAGTACATAATCCTTTGACACTGTCAAGTCCCTCTCTTAGCTGCTGGGTACAACAACTCTTGATTTCCCTGTAGCCTTTGCACTCGCTCAGTCACTACTTTAGTCATCAGCTATCCAGGCCAGCCAGCACACTCTGAGTCAAACTAGCAGACTGAACACATCCATGCCCGGAGTGTTGGGAGGATTAGGAGCTACAGCATTAGCAGTCTGTGTTTCCTTTAAAGGTATATAAATTGGGTGTTAATCCTCTTCCACCATGTCAACCATGAAATTGTGTTTGATATAACAGAAAAATTAATGCAGTCGACAGATATTGTATTTGTACCACACTGGCATTTCATTTTGTTTCACTGGGTTTTCATTGTTGTGACTCCCTAGTTGGATATGTTTTTGTTTTTGAAAGTACACCTTGTAGTTTTAGCATATGGGCAATGACGAGGAAATATTATAGGAAGACCTTAACTCCTGCTAAGTCGGTGTAACTCAGATAAAATTTATTTCAAACTCTGCATAATAAATAAATGTGGTACTGTGTGCTCTATATAGAGGGAACTAAATATTTTCCAGAAACATAAAACTAAGTTTTTACTATTCACCATGTCTCTAATCTTCCCATGAAGCTAAAGAAAATGTGTTTTTTTGCCAAACCTTAAAGATGGTCTTATACAAACAAAACAAGTTGTACTTAATTCAGAACATTTAGGTGCTCACAAATAAAGGCATTTCTCTGAGTCTAACCCACTATTTTCTATGATACAGGAAACATTTAATAGTATTTCAATACTAACTTTTTGCTCCTTAATAGCCCGAAAAACGTTGCCATGTTGTCAATGTTTTTTGTTTAGTTGTCTACAACCATGATCCTCAAATTGTAAAATAACCACATCCCTTCAATGAAAAAAAAACTGTCTACAACATGATCACTTTTGCAATGCTGCTGTTCCCTTTCATCTGTCATATTAAGGACATGGGACACATGTTTGAATACAGTAGACGTCACCCCTGCCTCATTTTTCAAGCGCTTTGATTGGAGTTCAGTATTTTGGTTGTACACATGGGTTACGACCAAGTATAGCAAGTCTTTAGTTGTTCAGTTTAGTATCAACTGCAGATTGCCTCCAAAACAAGAAAGAAGCGGGGAGAACGGTTGATCATTCAGCATAACTTCCACAATCTTCTGTTATCAGCGGATAATATGATTAGCTTTGCTGTCTGAAGAGAGTTTCTCATATTTCCTCACTACTTGTTTGTTGCTCTGGGACATTTTTCTTTTTAAACTTGTTTTATACAATCATATTACAATTACTTTGACAGATATTGCGATTGCAATGTGAGTCACAGTTTTAGTTGGAATTGTAATTTTGGCATTTCATTTTCACTTCACTTCACTTGTCAATGACTTTTCAAAGATTGGTGATGTGATTTTTGGTGAGGTCTGTACCAAACCAGAATGTTCTCTTATGTCTTGAGAAAGTGATGTGTAGGCTGGGGAGTCTTGGTAGCACCACATTGGTTCATTGCTTCATTTATAATGATATGTTGTGACACATGTTACCTTTTATTTTTCAAAAAATTGCAGCTCCTGCAATTTGGATATTGCACTTGGCCATATTGCGATTTTAATAATATTTTGACTTATTGTTCAGCTCTAATCAATACCCCCATATACAGGGTATTAACCTCAGAAGTGGAATAGCAAACTCGCTACAGCTTCTATGAATGGTTATAACTGCAATACAAGGAAGTAAACCACAAATGTCTTGAAAGAGTAACGTACTGTACAATGGGCTGTGTGTGTTGAAATGTAGCCAGAAATTGAGTAACTTCATCTTTCATGCACCCCGGCCTTTTCAGCAGATAACTTGTTTTTTTATATAGATCTTAAATGCAAAACCTTTATCCATTTCAAGCACATTGGTGACATTTTGAAATTGAAGTATCCACTGTGCACTTCTGTTGTCTGAAATCACTAAGTTTATTTGTTGGTGTAAGGGTAAGATACGGCCCAGTATGAATATTTTGACACAGAAACTGAGTAGAGGTTGTGTAAACTCAAAGTTTATGTTTCTTTAATTCTTAAGGATTCTGACCAGAAGTCTTTTTGCTGAACATTGGCATAAAGCCTGAAGCCATGCATAAGCTTATACTTTTCTAACACAGGAATTTTCAGCTAAATCTAAATCACAAGGACTTCAAAGGGTAGTACTTGGGTTGTGTGTGGACAATTTCAAATTCACTATTTGTTTTACTCGAACAAGTATGCTTGGTTAGTTCATGTTACACAGCCCTTTAGAAAGGATCACTCCCCAATGCTTCTCTTCTCTTTAGCCTTCAGCAGTTTGTAAAAACTTCTGCCTGAATTCTTTCAGAATCTGTTTGTGCAGTCCATTTCAAAACAGCCTTTCTCCATTTTAGCAAATTTCTTCATGCGGATGCACAATAGTAGATATACTGACTGTTGTGATTGCTTCCCCACAGGGGAAGTAACCCTTGTAGCTATGCATACAGTGACATGTGCATAGTATTTATTTATTTTTTTCTTCCTTTTTCCTATTTCATCTTAAAAATGTCTCCACAAAGCGGACTTTATGGTGGCAGGCAGCTGCTGTGGCTTTTGTTGATTCCGGGCGACTTGTCTGTACTTCTCTGCGTAGCAGGTGGCTAAAAGTGTAGACTAGTATGTAAATGACATCTCATTGATTGCTTGTTTGTGTTGGATTGTAACTTTTTTATTTTGTTTGATATCCAAGCCAGGATTCTTGGCTCTTCAATACTGCTTCACTCACCAATCGCCAATACTGTGTCGGACTAGCGCTGCCATATCCTCATGTCTTCTTAAAACTTAGTCAAACATATACATAATGAGGTGCAGTTAATTAATTAATGGATGCGATACACATTATTAGATTGTTAGAAAACGGTAATATACAAGAAATACTGAAATATGAATTTAAATCATAAATAAACAACATCTTTGGTTATGATATTAAAAATATGTGATAACAGCTTGGAAATTACATTAAATTTGATCTACTCACAGGACAGGCCCAACCTAGATTTCAACCCATAACTGGGGACACAGTGGCACAGATAAGATGATGTGTATGACCCGTTAGTCTCCTGAGCCAACTGTGTTGTATGAGGCAGTTTAGAAGCAGGGTGTTATCTCTGTGTAGAAAACAAGAGGTACTAATACACGCCTGAATAATGAAGAGAAAATGACTTTGGGAATCAGGAAGTCCTTCACCATTAATGTTGAACAACTCTCAGTGGCACTCAAGCAATCAAGCAATGGGATTTACAAAAGATTTTAATTTGGATGCATTATCCAAACTCCTCACAGACCAAAAGGCAGGCAATTGCTCTGACAAAAGATATGCACTGATAAGTTTGAAGGTCAACAAGCTGCTGCAGTGGAGATATCAGCAGCTGGTCGGTACCACATGTACTCAGTCGCAGTAAAATACAGACACTCTTAATGTATACATACACATCAGAGGGTGACCAGGTGGCATAAACACTATCAAACACTAAAACTGAGTGTACAATTAGCCTTTTTCACTCCTCATCAAAGTTTATGACCAAATGCTCCTGTTTCATCACACATTTGAAAGTCACATGGAGCACAGCTTACAATTTCCAAATGCCATAAAGGAGAACAGCTAATGAGGCCCTATGTAGAGAATAAAAGGGGGATTAATGAACAACACGGTTTGAAGAGGCTAGGCAGCCCTCTCCCAAACCCTTTACAGTGTATGCATATACTAGGTGGGAATATTCGGAGGCTTTCACACGTTGCCACAGTATTGAATGGTGTGTGCCGCGCTTGGAGGAGCATTCTGCTGATGGAATCAAAACCCCTTTCACAGATTCAAATGAGGTGCACTCAGCTGTGATTGGTATTGGAAAAGCATTTGTCGGAACAGAGGCTCACAGAAGGCTTCTTAAATACAAGGCAATCACAGTGTCTAACGCAGAGACGAGGCGAGAGGTGTGCCCGGACTGCAGAGTGGAAAACAGGACAAAGGATTATGATGGTAATAAGCAGTAAACCAAAACAAAGTCATCCCCTGATCCCTCATTCTCTCTCTCCCTCTGTCTCTGTCTCTCCCTATCTCTCTCACCCCTAAATCCTCTAGTACACCCCCCCTCCCCCCTGCATCACACACACCACATATTGACAGGGCCCATTTTTTCACAGTGCCTGAGCTACAATTTAAAACTCATTTCTCATTATTTGCGGTGAATCCTTACACACACAATTTCTAATCTGTCGAGGCCATGATGGCTGCTGGCAGAAGCAGAGGCTCTTTATGCAGATGCCCGGCTGTACACCTATATGCAATGTCAACTCTTGCACACCCGGTTGGCTTTATTTTATTACAGTCGTCAGCAAATCTGCATGCCGTCAACTGTGAACCTTTTGTGCTAATGTCATTTTTTTTTTTCCCCCTTTAGCTGAGCCTGTGGTGTACAGGCTGAAGGCATTTTTACATCCCAGTGATAATGTGCAAGTGCAGATCAGAAACAGTTCCTTGCTCACAGGCTTCAAGATATACCCTTTTCTGACAGACCTGAGATACAGAATCTGCAGGCTGGGGCAACAAAGGGAAAAAGGATAAGTTGGAGCTGGATGATCTCGGATGGCTGGGATGGGAAGGGGTTTACAAACCTCTAATTTTGCCTGTTTAATGAAAGGTTGTCAGGGCTTCACTATATCCCAAAGTGGCTCCCCTCCTACTTTTAAAGTTGTGTGTGCGTGTGTGCATGTGTGCGTGTGTGCGTGTGCGTGTGCGTGTGCGTGTGTGTGTGTGTGTGGGAGAGAGGGACTGAAAAGAGCAAGGGACAGAACTTACCATTATTATGCCTGCAAGAACACGGGCTGGCAGCAGAGGAAAAAGAAAAGAGGGGAGAAAATTGTGTCTGGAATTGTCCAAGTGTGGCAGTAGTGGTCCTCAGTCACTTTATCAGTGCCACAGCAGCGCTTTTTCCTCCCATCTATCTGCCCAGTGACTATTCTTCCCCCCTCTCAGAGCAGGAAAAACACTCACGCTTTCACCATGGATGGCTCAACACAATCACCAACCTTTTTTTTCCCTCACCTATCCTGCTCACGCTATCTCTTCACTCAACATCGCTCTTTGTCTAAATGCTGTTCTTTTTTTTTTCTTTCCATTGCTCAATTCCATCGTATTTGTAGAAGTGCAGAGTACTGAAAAATTACCACACTTCACCTCCTTTGCGCATTGTATTTCTATGTGTTGACTTAACATCAGGGTGGGGTGTAAATACTACAAGTTGCGTAGTTACTTAGAGGATTTCTTAGAAAGGTTTTTGGGTTTGTACACAAGCAACAAGTTTTTGTCATTGTATCTGGAAAGCAGATCAAGCTTGTGGAGAACAGGAAAATTACGCCTTTGTCCTGAGACTTTCTTTCTATAAATGATATTAGGCCGTCCTTTCATATAGGTTCCAGATTATACTTCTGTACTTCCTCCATACTGAGAAACAGAACAGCATTTTCAGTTTCATTATTCCCTGTGCCTGAAAATTTGTTGATTTCATATGATGAAGTCTTTTTCCACCTGCATGTATTTGTGAACAAACAAAGTAACACCAGCAAACCATCTGCCTACTGCATGCTACGTTTTCTCCAGTAGTACTCAAAATGATTAATGATCTCTGAAGTCAGTATTAGCAAACTCCACTGTCTGTGATTAATACAGGAAGCTTCTCAGCAACATCAACTTTAGTTCATTAGTTAAGAATGAAATGCAAATTGCTGCAGTGTGTCAAACATGTCTGGCCTCTCCACAAACTCTATCTTAATACTTTACTGTTAGATTAAGTTAAACCGTGTCAAAAATGACTGTACTCTGTCTTTGATGAATTCATGCATACACTTCAGTGTCACTTTAAACTTCTACACCAGCAGTGCTGGGCCCTCGCTTGTATCTCGTATCGTCATATCGTATTATCGGGAACATTATAGAAAACACTGTATGGAATATTGTAGTGAATTTTCTCAACAGAAACACAGATACCATAGAAAACCTTTCTTATTTAGAAGCTAAAATGTCACTGACAGAAATATATACACTACGGGCTATACAGTATATTTCCAGAGGGAAGCACCACAGCATGGGAATGAATATATCAGAACAATTTATTTACATCGGTCTCTCCAGTTTACTGCCATCTTGCATGCATTCGCCTCTCTCCAATATGAACACAAGCAGCAAGAAGCATTCAGTATACTCTGTGAGCCCACTCAGAGGTCCAGCAGTCAAGAAGAATTAACAGGTTGAATTAACAGCTGTGTTTGTGGCTGATGATGATGAGGCTGTTCACTTGAGTCTGATGTCTATTTAACTTCACACTCTATTGTCCCTATGTGTTTCAGCAACAAGGAAAGGGGTCTGACTCTGTTATTCTGTCTTTTAACTTCCTGTCTGCACCTTTGTCTGTGTCTTTTTAACTTCTTGCTGCTTGTGATCACCTTGTGTCTACATATCTGTTAGTATAACATAGTATAGTATAACAAACGGCATGAAGGACTGTCAGAGCTGGAAAAAACTTAGGCTTCCTTCTGCAGAAGTCGGACAAACATTGACCACTATTTACATAGCGGCGCTAATTACAATCAGTTCTCCTAGAGGGTGTAGATATTTGTGTTTTAATATGTTTTTATAACAATATGATATTATAACAGATGTTCTCTAAAGTTAGTATTTACAGTATTTCTTCATCAGCTCTCGGTACTTCTCACCATAGAAACTTGGAGGAATCTAGGGGGTTTGAACCGGTCATGACCAAGACTTTTTACTATAGCCAGCAATAGTAACAGGAGTGAAGTATCTAAAACAGGGCTGCAACCAATGTGCATTAGTGATTAAGTTTCTCTAGCATTTGGTCTATTAGAAATCAGAAAATTGTGCAAAATGTCCATCACAATTTCCTGCACTTTCACTCTAAAGTTGATCAACTAATCGATTGATCAAATAAGAGAGTAAAAATGATTATACAATAGTTGTGATATTTGAGCATTACAGTGAGGTATTTTCCAGACCCGTTTTTTGTCATGTTGTCTTTTCTCTTTCTCAGCATCTTGTCCAAATCATATATACCTGAGGTTTTAGTGAGCATTCCTGCTATTCTGACAAAATTCAAGTTTGTTGAGAACGTCCTCATAATCTAGTGAATGGTGATGTAGAGAAGCTTCCCCTTGCCAAGTCAGAGAGCTATTTTGACAAGATGAGAAACACACATCCCAGTGGACGCAGCAAAAGTGTTATCTGTACATTTATACCCACATGCTGCACAGACGAGCCATAGATGCTTGCTCAAACATAGATATGAGATAAACCAGTAATCCGTGGATCACAGACGAGAAGATGGGTGCTCTTTCTTTGTGTCTGCTGAAGACTGAAATAGCTGAGCTTGAGAAAAGTTCAGAGTCTGAAGAATGACTTTGTGGCTGTCATCATAAGAGCGAACAGGTCAGAACTCCAGTTAAAGATAGGTTAGCATACAGAACAGGCAGGTGTGCTCACTCTTTGGGAAAGGAAGGCCAAAGAGGAAGCTGGGCAGAGGCCATCTTTTAAAGGATCTGTGTGGTTAGCATTGCAGCATTGTAACCACAGACACCGGTCATCATTTAGCAGCAGGAGTATGCCATCAACTATATTGGTCAAGACTGGGTGGCATGTTTCACATATTCAATATTATGCAAGCGAAAAAATAGCCCCTTACATATTCCTCTACAACTGAGCTCACATCTAACAGTGTCTCTGATATTATAAATAATATTATAGGCATATTTTGAGATGGTACCTATTTTTGCTTCTGTTAATCATTACTTCTCAACCCAAGTGGTTATAGTTTTAATGGACAGGCTGGAAAGACTGAGCAAAATTATATTAATAGACCAATTTGGTGTGGGTGAAATGGCTTAATGGATCATTATCAACCAGAAATATCTATTGAGCAATCTCTTCGAAGCAGAATTTGTACATGAGTCAGTGCCATCAGTTGGAGGTAAAACACAGCAAAAGTGACTAAAAATGAGTTTTGTTTCTTAAAAACAACAATTAAACAACCTAATAGCACAGACTTTGACAAAGTCTAGTTTCTCAAAATATTTACTCATCTACAGTAGGTAGTTTGTCATTGTTGCACACAGCAGCACATCAAAACAAGCTAAACTGAGAATGTGATGAGCTTGAGTGGATAATTGATCAGGCTGAAATTACCAATGGATTTCTGCAGAGCTTACGCCTGAAAATCTATTGTGCTTCAGGTCATCTATTGGGAATCATAGAGGTATGTAATACAGTGAAATGGGCACAGTACACAGTGTTAATAATCTGTTTACACTTCAACCCCCTCTCCATTGATTTCCATTCTCAGCATGCACCACCTGACAAGCACCAACTCCCGAAGGATATCAGTCAGTTTCTAAAAGACAACAGACATTTAAAATGAAATGGTAAAACCAAACTTTTTGCATAGTAGGCTATATACCACTTACGTACTGTATTTATGTTTTTGTGTTTGTTGGTTGTGAGCTCTTATCATCATTCAGTGAAATGTTTATTGATAATCCATCAGCTATTTACTACTGTATTTGCAGGACATATCAGTGGAACTGTGTATTGAATTTTGTATGCTCGTGTACATACATTATGCTTGCGTCTGTGTGATATGTTCATGTGTGTATGTGTGTGAAACATGTGACTATGTATATGTTTTCTGAATATATTCTAATATATAGCCTTTATAAAGAAAGGTCAAAACCTAAATTCTGTGGTTACAGATTTCAGCAGATTGCGTAGGCAGCAATATCTGGTGTGTGTGTGTGTGTGTGTGTGTGTGTGTGTGTGCGCATGTGTTGTATAAATTAATAGTTTACTTTCTCCCAGGGCTCAATGATGTGAGGAAAATATCTAATTGCAATTTTTCGGACTAACATTGCGCTTATGATTTAAATTGTGATTATTATCTGTTAATTAAACCATAGGCCTGTATTTGCGGTCTGCATAGTGTTGAGCAAGTATGTGTGTGTGTTTTTGCGCTCACTGTACCTTCTTCCATTCACCTGCACCCTCTTTCATCCATGTGCATGCCGGTGTGTGTGTTTGTGTGTGTGTCTCACTGCAGCTCTGTCTCTCTGCCTTTAAAGAGGCTGTGAATGATCTTATTTAGTGTGCGCTGATTGCTGCTTTAACCTGGCAGCCACGCTGGCTGCTGCTGCATTAATAATCGCACGGAGGCAGGAGAGCTGGCGAGGCCCGCACCTTGTTCACCGCTCGCTCGCTTGCTATCTCCACGGCACCAAGGAAAGAGCCAGCACACAGCAGGGGAAGTGTGGCGGAAAATTACAGTCTTCACATGCCAGCCAGGAAGGCTGCTGCTGCTGCTGCTCAGTGGGGGTCAGTGCTGTGTGAAGAAGACAGAGGAATTGGGAGGACATTTTAGTGTATAATGCCCGTGTGGTAGCAGCGGGGTTGTGTGTGTGTGTGTGTGTGTGTGTGTGTGTGTGTGTGTGTGTGTGTGTGTGTGTGTGTGTGTGTGTGTCTTTGCGCGCGCACACATTTTTCTACTTGTGTCCATGTTTGAACCACTTTGAGCTGAAGACCTTACACCCCCCCCCCCCCGGATTGTGCTTAGCATGAACCCTTCGGTGTCAGGCTGGAATCAGGTTCGACTCTGATATAAGTTAGTTAGAGTCAGGCTTGGGTTTAAGGTGCAAGTATAATCAGGGAATGGAAGAAGAATGAATTTAGCCAGTGTTTGTGTTGTTCAGATTAGTATGAATTTTCCATATTTGTATGTAATTATTTTGTACGCTCTGGTTTCCTTCCAGCGTCCAGAGACTTGCAGGTTACTGTGGGTGAACTGGAAACTCTTGGCTTTAGCCTTAGGTGTGAATATGAGCATGCATGTGGTTTTTCTGTCTATGTGCGTTAGCCCTTTGATAGACTGTCAAACTGTCTGGGGTGTACCCTGCCTTTCGCCCCGTGCATGCAGGGATGTGCTCCAGCCCCCCTGACCCTGCTGAAGATAAGCGGGTGTAGCAAATCGATAGATGGATGATTTTGTATGTTGTTGAGTGGGTGTGTATATGTGTTCATGTGTGGCATGTGGAGGGGATAGAGAGGGAAAGAAGCACGGAGAAGCAGAATGTGGCAACAAAGCAGTCCACCAACAGACCTCCTTTGTGTCAACATTAACTAGACGGGTTGAAATTGCTGTCCTTTTAAACCATGGCCAACAATTCCCTCTTTCAGTCCAGTCCAGACGACATTTTGATTGGTTGTGTGAAGATTAAAGCTTCGCACTCTCTGCCAGGGAGAACAGTATAATTGATATTTCAGCTCTGGGCAAACTTGCTCTCGCAGGCCAGTGGCTGTTTCAGCAGAAAATTAATGTTAGCACAGCTTGGCGGCAGAACGGTCGGCATGTTTCAGGAAATATACTCTGAGTTGGGTCTCTCTGGTCCACTGACTTCTGCTGCAACTCTCTGTGTGTGAAATGAACATCCTGTGTCGAGAAAATGCCTACTTCGCTTTTGTGTATGCATACACACACACACACACACACACACACACACACACACACACAAACACACACAGAAGTAGTTTACCACAAATTTAAAGATCTTGCTAATGGAGACAAATCTTTATCAGCAAAATGGAGAAAAAATGCTACTTTTACTTTTATCACTTTTTTGCCCCCTGATCTTTTTTCTTTTTTTTTTTTTCAAGAATTTAAGGGCTCTTCAGAAAGGAATGCAATGAGAGTTTGAATATGATCTGATAAGTCCCAGTACTCCTCAGTAATATCAAGTTGCTCAACAATGAGAGGCATCTCTTGTCTACTTCATTAACACATGTATCACTCAGCTGGTCTGAAGAACATAAAAATCAACCTAGCGTGAAACAGCGACGGAACCCTCGTTTCGATAGCACCCTCACGGTGCTCTTGTCCTGAATGGGCCATTTAAGTGGACACAGGGGATTAGGCAGATGATGGCAGTCGAGATCCTCATATTGGTTCAGTGTGACTCGGACCATATTAACAGGACATTAGTCTCATTTCCATTCTGATGGCGTGCGCTTCCACACAACACTGGAGAGCGCGACCAAAATCATTGTGACCCTCACGCTCCAGCCTTTCATTTCCTGTCTCCATTCAAACCGTCCTTATCTCTCTCTCTCTGTCCTCCCGTTCTCTTTCTTGCCCTTTCTCGGCTGTCTTTCTTTTTCTTCCCGCCCTTGCCCCTGCACACCCTATTCTCTCCCCTCCGTCTCCTTTATTTCTTTCTTTCCTTCTTGTTCCACATCAGCAGCTGGGTGAAGCCTCTCCCCGTCACGCTTGGCCGCACTCCCCTTAATTACCATGTATTCTTCTTTAGCTAATAAAAAACGCTGATGAAACCGATTACATGGCGGCGGGGCTTTGAATGGAGCTGGATTTAGGCACGAATGGATAGTGAGAGAAAGAGGAGAGACAGTAGGAGAGAGAAAGCAGGAGACAAAGAGGTTGAGAGAGCTGGGAAGAGAAGGAGGAGAGGAAGGGAGGAGACGGAGAGAGAGACAAGCAGAAAGCAATGGAAACGATGGATGGAAATAGGGGGAAAAAAATACGGAATGGTTTGGGCAGTAACCCGTTTGTTGTCTTTGTTGTTGTTTGGGTCAGAGATGCTTTAGGCCCTGAGGGAACTTCCTCATCTTATCACAGCAAGCAGACGGCTGGCACATCTTTCTCATTACTAGCCTCTCAGTTATAGATTACTCCTGCCTTACTCCTCTCCCCAGCCACAGGCAGTCTCTGTTACAGTCTACAGAGCCACACTCGCACCAAACGCAGTTTGAACTCCTGAATATAGACTTTGCCTTTTTCTTTTGCTTTCATGAGCATTAAGTCACTCTGCCTGTCCATGTAATTGCGGTTTCAACTGAAACCAACTGCGACTTGGAGGAGAAAATGAATTAAGGCTTCCTGCTTGATTGAAAAGCCATCTGAGAGTAGCTGGTAGCTGGTTCATGATACACTCTTTCTCTTTGCAATATGTTTTGTTTTCTCAGCTGGATGGAGTAGTGCTTATTTAGTTTCAAACTCGATGCATGAGCACTTGTGTGTTAGACTTTTCGTTTCAGATTATAAAAAATAAAAACATCCAAGAAAGCTCTCACTGTTGCACCAATGGGTCTGTTATAGCAGTTAAGATTCCAAGAACTTGGTAAATGTGATTTAACACGAGCATGAAAAGTCTTCCTCATTTTGCACTTTTTGAAGGATTGTGTTCCAATAAAAAAAAAAAATGTTGCTACAACAAAGTGACCCCTGATGTTTGAAAATGCTTACTGCCAAAATATAGATACCATTTCTGGGTAAAAAACATTCTGAGTAGAGATGACTCATTTTTATTATATACATATAGGTTCACACACACACACACACACACACACTCTCTCTCTCGCTCCTTTCTCTCACGTACACACACACACATATATATGTATATATTCCAAATCAACGTGTTAACCTAAGACCTTTGTACCCACAATTTTCTGCATGCATATTTAGACCCATTAGCCAACAACAACTGCTGATGCACACAAATGCTTCGTAACAAGCTGTGCCATTACTGGTTTGTTGTCCTATTTCATGACCCCTTTTCAATGAATACGGAAGCCCTGTGAGGCATCTTCCACATTTACATGTTAATGTTTGCAATTTGTAAACATAAATTGAAAATGTCAGAAGCTCAATAGCTAAATGGAGATAAGTAAACACATTATTGAAATGCTGTGGCCACTTAAAGTCAGACACCTATTCCATACAAAAGCTGAAAATTATTAGGAGGAGGAGAAGGAGGAGGAGGAGGTAAGAGGAGGAGGAAAAAGACAAAGAGGAATAAGAAAGAGAAAAAGAGGGCAGGGGCACTTTAATTCGCACAGCACGTACTTGCCGAGGGGGTGAGACGATTAGGTTTGTGATGAGAGGCAGCAGTGTGACGGAGAGGGCATGGGGGGTGTCAGGATGAGCGAGGATGAGGGAGATGAGAAAGAGAGAAGTATTATCTGGCCGCGCTTTCAGAATCCCACACATGCCCGTGCATGAGGACACAATTATATGTGGAGATACATACACATGCACTCACTACAACCGCATGCATGCACTTAAAATGTACACATATCCACATCATGTTCATACTTTCTGTCTCTTCCCCTCTCACTTTCAAAAACACACACACACGCACACACACAAACACATACACTGACACGCACACAGTAGGTGGAGAAGTGGAGTCAATGCAGTTGGCACCTGGTTCCCCTCGCTGCACACACATTCATCACTCAGTCGTGGGCCTGACAGAACCCTCTGCCCCACAGGCCATGGGTCCACACATACACACAAGCATACACACACCTTTACACTTTAAGACGCATGCACAGACAAGAGAGGTAGAATGAAAAGACATCAGCTGTACCATCAAGCAGTAGGGCAGGGACCTGCGCATAGACACACGTATGCTGTTGTACACTGTCATCAAAATACCTTTCAAGGTGTGGTCGCATTTTTAGATGGGTCACGTCATTGATACTCCCGTGACTATCAAATAGGTATACAGAAAGGTTTGTGACTCAAAGGAACAGCTCAACATTTCGGGAAATATGCTTATTCACTTCTTGGCAAAGATTTGACTAGAAGATTGATGTCACTGTCATTTCTGTTTGTTAAATAAGAAGCTACAGCTTGTAATGTAACTGGCTTAACAAAGACTGGGGGAAACAGCTAGCCTGGCTCAGTCCAAAGGAAACAAAGTCCACCTACCTGCACCTCTGAAAGTCGGTAATTAAAAACATTAGATCTTGTTTGTGTAAATGTTTTGTGGCATGGCTTTGCCTCACATTTACTGTACAGACACGAGAATGACATTGATCTTTAGAGGTGGGGAACATTCTCAAAACAATAATGATTCATGCCCTCTACAGTTCTGAATTATTTTGCATTTGCTGAACAGAACAGAACATCCTTAATAAAGTCATGTTGACGTAATGAGAAAGGTGAAACTAGATCACTGAACGGTGTACAGCATGCACACACTTGAGTAATCTTGCAGTTCATCTAAAAAAAAAAAAGAAAAGGGGCGGTACATGGATGCATTTTGAATTCAATAGCGTTAACTTTCTGAGATGAAAGTGAAGTAACCTACTTTGTGGATACTTTATTCCCCATCACCCAGAGACTAGCTTATGTTGGTGGAGTGGAGCAATGACCTCCAGCACTACCAAATGACACCAGGAATTAGAATTGATTGAATCATGGAATTCCCAAAGATCCTCACCCCTCATGAGCTTCTCATCTACATCTTGGCAAAAAAAGGGATTAAGGTTATGTACTACGATGTTGAATTATTCCTTTCACTTGAATGAAAAGCTGCAGATTTAATGGCAGAAAGCTGGAATACTCTTGTAGCTGATGTGTTGTGTATTTGCCTAAGTGGTGTAACCACTGCCTGTGTTTTTGAAGAGTACCCTTTTATAAAGATTTAGCTCTTTATGTGAACGTTCAAATACCCCTTTAATCAACTACAGAATCATTAAAATATGTAACGTTATAGTAAATATTGGTGCCAGCTGCCCTATATTCTCTCAGTAGATGTAACAATATTCTTAGGCTAGAGAATAACAAGCACAGGGATACCAGTTTAATGCATGCAGCTTGAAGTCACATGGCCTGTTTGGTATCCAAGATTAGCTTGTATTTGCTCAGCTCCAGATGCATTTTGATGCATGTCACAAAATATGCTTATATGCACATGTTTATATATGTATGAACAGTGCAGCACATTGCCTGGTATCATTTCAGAAATATATAGCAGACCCAAGTTCACGTGTGACCAGGGATTAACCAAAAACTGCAGGTTGATTTTGTGTACTTTTCTGCACCAAACACAGAGTTTTTGTGTGAACGTGGTTGCAGACACTCAGCATTCATCATGGGAAGCAAATGTCATCCCACAACAGAGACAAAGACAAGCTGTTATTACTCTGAGGAACGAAAGACTGTCTTACAGAGAAAAACTGTCAAAAAACTTTAGTATCTTTGAGCTCTGCAGCTTACACCATCAAAAGGCATCCACAAAATGGCAAGAATCATTCCTTAAGAAAATCTGGTAAAGCTACATGTTAAGAATAAACAATTGTAATATCAATAAATACAGTGTGTTGTCTGGTACAGGTGCATAATTAAGTATCAAGATTTAAGCCATTCTTTTATCCATTAGATTTAGATCAGCTGCTTTTACTATTAGTGCATTGCTGGAGATTGAGGTTTAAATGCTAGATTAGATTTAAAACCTTTTGGCATTAAAGAGGTACATTGACTCAGCTTCTCTCTCTCTCTCTCTCTCTCTCTCTCTCTCTCTCTCTCTCTCTCTCTCTCTCTCTCTCTCTCTCTCTCTCTCTCTCTCTCTCTCTCTCTCTCTCTCTCTCTCTCTCTCTCTCTCTCTCTCTCTCTCTCTCTCTCTCTCTCTCTCTCTCTCTCTCTCCTCTCACTCACACTCACACTCACACTCACACACACACACACACACACAATTTGCTCAATACACAGCTTGTGTTTACTCTTGTCCGTCATCTTCCAGTTGAATATTGCTTATAACACAAGTACACATCAAATGAATAATGGGCCATCTTACAAGAGCAATGACAGTGTTAGCTTTATAACTTATTCCTTTTCCTTTTTTTTTTCATGCTGTCTGCATGAAAAAAAATGGCAAACAAAAACAACAGGTATTGGGTCTCCAGAACACATGCTGGTAAGTAACTCCATTTACAGTATGAAAGTGGATTTAGAGGAATCATATCTCAAAACCTCCCACGTCCCCTCATAACCAGGTTGTTTTCTTGTTTTGTTCTGTTTTGTTTTGTTTTGTTTGCAAGCCAGAACCACTAAATTACAAGGCAGGGAAAGAGTTACAGTTGTTTTTTTGCAAATGGAAAAACTGATGTATTTGCAAATTACCTCTCTGGTTCATGTGTTACAAAGCCAAACCTCATTTTGTCTGGATTTTTGGACATAGCAGTCATTTCTGTGATTATTTTTTTTTCCTTGTTCTGTTTCAACTGGCCGTGCTTTGGTATGTATGATGGGACAGTACATGATGGGAGGTACAGTTGCCATCTCAACTGATAGAGTTCATCTTTGCTACTTACACAGCAAGGGATGAAAAAAAAACACAAATAAAAACAATAAAGCCCCTGAGTTCAGCTAAGTGCAACATGCCATGGTGATGTCAGTCCCCATAATTAATTGTGTTTTCATTTGCCCCGATGGGTTCATGTAACCCACAAAATCCTTCCATTATATTTATATGTGAGCCCATGTGGTTTACAGCTTGTGATGGGGGGGTGTTGTGTGTGAGATGGCACAGTGTGCCCGAAATACTTTAAAAACTGCTGTTATTGCTCTCTGGCATAATGAAGACAATTAACATTAGCTCTGCTTTGAAAAGTAAATGAGGTGATAAGGACACTTCCAGAGGCCTTCGAGTAAATATAAAATACAGTAGACTAATGCATTTTTTTAAATATTTGAAATTCCCATTTTAATTTAGTGCTACAGACGGTGGGGAGAAAGATTAAATGGTAAAGTCAGAAAGTTTATAGTATTAAATGCTCTTAAAATGTCATATTACTTTGGTGCTACCAGGCATTTCATTGTCAGTGTATTAACCTCTCTTGCAGTAAGTGTCAAAGTGGTACCACACACCATACTCTTGTAAAATTCACTGATTTTTGACATTTCACTCTATGCAATCTCATCAACTGACCTTTAAACTAGAGACCTTTTACTCTTCTCGTAGCGTGTGAATCCAGCCAGTGTTGTGCATAGGCTACATTTTCCTTTGCAGCTGGCTAGATCGAGATTGTAAAATAATGTAATTGAGTTATTATATAATTACAGTTATTATTAACAATATGGGGAAATTGATCATTTTAAGTAACCTGGATTTTGCTAATTTTGCAGTGGGAAGCAATGTTTGAACGTACAATGAAATGGTATGTCAGAAATGGTATGTCAGCATTACTCCACCAGTACTGAGTAAAAAATACTAACATATGTAAGGAAAACACATTAGAAATGTGTCTCACCCATTAATGATGCAGTTTAAGCAAATGTGTTTGTTTATACATTAGACCTTTTCTCAAAGTGCAACTTGAGAAAATTGCAAATGACCACGTATGCAAAGCTTTGCCTAAAGAGGAGCATTTGTGTGTCTCTGAATGTGCTCATTTGAATGTGAGCACTTGTGTGTGCTTTGCAGTATTAATGGACGTTCCAGTACATTTGGTCTGACGCCAATGGGCCCAATTGCTTAGCATGCCTGCAGGACATTAATTGATGGCCGGGTTACGCTTCCTAATAAGTGTCATAAATAACGGTTTAGCAGGACGAAGGGAAAAATCTCAGATACATTAAGCACTGCGTTGACATCTTAATGGAGATTCAACTGAGATGTGATCAAGCGGAATCCGTCAAGTAGGAATCCATTAATGCGAGGCTGAACCCTCCGCAGCGGCAAACCAGTGACAGTGATGACGGGCATGGGACAGACCAGCTTCACTGCTGCTCATGTGTCACTCGCAGCTTTAATGGACAGCCTTGTCAACATCCTCATCCCCACCCGCACATGGCCCTCCACCAACACAGCTGTTGAAGATCTGTCAAACCTCCGTGTCAGAGAGCCACACACATCCTCCCAAAGTCATTGATGGAGCCAGTAAAAACCATGGGCCGTTCACTGGCAGCATCATTGATTTTATCCCCGAATTATTGTTGAGGACGCACCATGCCTTGCATACCAATGGCAGGCCTTTCACAGGCACACAGGCAGGAGGGTCAAATTAGTCCCAGATTGCCGCAGCTTTTGTTGTGGGAGTGGAAGTTGGAGAAGCAAGTGCTGGCAACTTTGTTTGCGATTTGTCTGGAAGCACGCACATGTGTGCAGACAAACACACACAGGCACACGTACACACAATAAACTCATAAAAACACACCCACGCACAGTTTGCCAGATTTACCTCGGTATTAGGTATGCAGCCAGGAAGCTCATCAGTGGAATTGCACGTTTGGCCAACTGAGGATTTTTCTGTGTAACCAAGCCTCAAATGAATGGGATGAAAACCTCTGAGCTCCCACGGTATACTGTAAGTGGTGTGGGACTCAGCAAAGGTACAAGCATTAGTCCCATGCTAAGGCTGTATTACACAGAAGAGTGTGTATGTGTGGGAGTGAGCCAATATGCATATAAATTCTTTTGTGGGTGTGTTTATACAGTCAGAGGGATTCATGGGAGTCTGCATTGTATGCATATATATAATGTGTGCATATACATGTTACCAATTTGTTTTTTTTACTTGTCCCTTTCAGTGTTGCTGTGTTGCTTTTTTTTTTTTTTTTTGAGACTATATTGTGAATGAATCCCTTATCGAATGAGGTAAAAGATGCCAATGCTGGTATTGGAAATTTGGTTCTCCTGGTAGTAGTGCCTTTTCTCATACTTTTAGAACTTAGAGACACATAGAGGTTGGAAATTACTTACTTTGTATGTTTAAGTCCATTTTAGTGTTATATAATTACTTTCAATATAAATCAAATTAAATAAAAGTGCTTTTGCTTGGGTAAAGTATCAACCTTGCTGTCAATCTCTGTGACTAAAAACGGCTGTTCAATAGTATAGCATTAGAAGTGCCATGCTCAGCTCTTCCAGCAGAGTGGTGGATGTAGTCTATCATTAGCCTACATACTGCCTTGACAGGAGCTTTTGTTAAAGGAATTCCCTCAAGTTTATCAACTAGGTTCTCTGAAGTTTCTATTGTAAATGTGCCAGTGTTTAGGAAGTGAGTAGAACTGCCGCAGTGACAGCCACTGTATGTGTGAATGTGTGCCAGTGAGCGTGCATGCTGGTGAGTGTGTGTCTGCATGCATGCTCTTATGTGCATGGAAATGTCTATTAGGGCCTGTGGGGTGACAGTTCTGCTCTCGGCAAGTAGGTAATTAGCATGCATTATTCAAATGAAAGACGGAGGGAATGAGGGTGGGGACCTGTCCACCTGGTTGTCAGCACTGGAGCCTGTCTCGTTCAGCGCCACTTACTCCACACATTTAGAACATCAGAGCGTGTCTCTTGTCAATGTATTACCCTCTTCCCAAGTGTGACGATAATGCACTTTTACAGGGCCCCATTATGAGGCAAGATATGATCGAAGTAAGCCGAAGTCAAAGACATTTAATCTTCAAACTGGAACAGAACTGCCTATGTTCCACATTTATATTTAAGTCAGATCAAGTCAATTTTATTTGTACAGCACTTTCAGCAAAAAGGTCTGACAAAGTACTTTGCACAGCAACAAAGGGCATAAGTAGACAGGCCTTCACATTAAAACATAAAACACTTAACACACCCTGATGTAACCTAGAGGAGAACTTGGAGTATGACATTGAGGGCCCATTTGAAGGTGGCAGCATATGTTTTAAGAGGCCAGATTTGACTGAAATCAAACTACAGCTGAACTGCATACAAATAAGAACATACAGGAATATCTGCATAATCGTATCCAATGCAGTATTATATCCCTGCAATAAATCCAAGGTTTGGGAAGCTAATAAAATATTTTTTAATGTAGTTGTACCATAGAGGTTTTGATTCAACTATATGGTAATTTAAAGTATGAGACTGTAGTTTGTGGTGTTCCTGGATTACCACACTGTATTTTTTAAGGTGCTCTTATAATTGTGTCGTCTTACTCACCAAGGCTTTGTGTTGTTGGTTTACTTAAAACTCCATGGCAGCAGTGATGATGGAAGCAGAATTGGAAATGCTCCTCCAAAAGGCAGCAAAAACAAATTGTGATATTTTAGCCCAATTACGGACTTTCATGCTCTGGGATCTGGTGTGTGAACAACTCCCCTCTTTCAGCCAGCAAGCCTCTGCAAAGGCTGAAGCATCTGTATCTTTACAAATATGTCCCTTTGTGTGTGTGAATGAACTGAATTATGTTGCTGCAGCAAGTGCACCAGTAGCTAAAGAAGCAGAAATACTATATTATGCATTTGAAATAAAAGAAAATAAACTTTACTGATGAATGCAGGAAGATAAAATAAGGAATTTACAGCATTTCACATTTGCACACAACTAAAGCATTGTTTTTAGTGTAAACCTGAGTACACAGACAGTATTCTGAGACTCTCACACAGGAACTATGATGCTGACTTTTTGCATGATTTCCAGTATATTATGTTGACCACCAGGTGTTCCCACAATACCTCACCACAGCCATTTCTGCTGGATTATCATCTCCAGACTCATATTTTAGTCACAAATGAGTCATTAGCACCTTTCCTTATCTCTCACCCATTCTCTAGCCCCAGCACGACAACTCACCGGGAGTGGCCTCTGTGTACATAATTGATCAATTAGCTGCATGAGAAGGCTCCCTCACCTCCATGTGTTCCATTTTGCCAACATTTACATGTGTCAGTTTAATTGTGTCCCTATCTCCTCTCCCAAATTATTTACCTACTCACTCACCCACACTGCAAAGCTCCCATTGTCCCTAGATGACTGATAGTCTGACTGGAATGGAAATGTGTTTGCCTGGATCATAATTAAACTTTATTAACTGGGAAATGATGTTGAAGGCAAGTCCAACATCTGATCACTACAGTATTATCCTACATGGCTTCCTGGCTTCTTTTTACTAACTATACAACTGACAACTTTTACCTGTCAGCTGCTGTTTGTTGTACAGTATTGGTCTGTGTTCCCTGAAGTTTCAGCACAGTGCTGCAGTCGAATTAGATGTGAGTCCTAAACATGGACAGACATAGAATCAAAGCCAAAAGATATCCCCAGATGGAAACTGCCAAAAACAAAACAATTGTAGAGAAAATGATTTTGTGTCAGTGGCTGACTTTTTACAATGCCCTTTTTTTCCCCATAACTATTATAAGCCATGGGTCTGCTGGCCTGAGGTCCGTTTCGAGTGGGTTGACTGGGCATGAAATCAGACTGGCATAACCCTCCTCTGCCATAGTGGATTTACACGATTTACATACAACAGTCTTTTGATTGTGCTGGACCACCAACTAATCCTTTGTTCCCATGAGGGCTTTGCTGTACTCTGTCCACTCTGTGTCTGATACAGACTTGTACTGCCCTCATGTGGTGTAAGGGCATATTACATCTTGGTAGAGGAAATAGGTGGGCTGCCTGTTTGTTGGTGCTGATTCACAGAAGTGTTAGAAAATAGAAAGTAAATATTATCATCTGTTGACTATGAATTCACCCCTTAAGGAAGGGGATATTAAAGCAATCAGATTATGTAAAAATGCAAAAATAGCAATTTATGAAATTGTGTTCAAGAATCCACAATTATTTCACACTAAATTACATTATATTATACTGTATACAGTACATTGACAAAATACAAATGATATATCGTAGTTTCTAATTGAATAGTTAATACATTAAGTAGCTTACTGTGCTAATAATAAACTCAGTGATCAGTTAAACTTGCCCTCTATATAGATCATCACTTTTATTCATGTTTTTTTTCTTTTAATGATAGAAAATGTCATTCGGCGTGTACCCTCCAGCAACCACAAGGTGGTGGTAAATCACTGACACTGAGTTAGATTCGTCTTCTTTACAAGTCCGACCTGTGGCTTCTGAAACATGGGGCAAACGTGTCTTCTTTTTTTCACTGAAAATAATAGAGAATACTGTTTTTATTTATTTATTTTTATCAGCCTTGCGGTGTTACATCTTAATTTGAATGTTGTCATGGTTTGAACTCATGCGCCATCTTCTCTACTAGTTCAAGAGATTGGAGAGTACAATTTCATAGTTCTCTTAGCTTCAGAAATGAAAAATACACACATTAAATAATGTTTGTTTCTGGACTGGCTCTTTACAAAAGCCTCCTACTAACCAGGCATGGAGTCATTTTAATTTCAAAAAGAAAAATGGTTTTGTTGGCTTATCTTCTCTGTAAGAAATACAGAGAAACTCATCCCCAGTCCTCACAGAACAGTTTGCTTTTGCATGAAATGAACATGATGACACATCATTATATATTTACACTACAAAAATGGCCAATAACAGCTTCAAAGAAAAATGTCCTCAGCCAGAATATGAAACACTGAGATCAGTTTGTTCCTGACTGTAACTCACTGGGAATGCAGGACATCCTTTGTGTGTCCCGTTTCCTCCTCTGTCCAAGTGTCCTTGAGCAAGACATGGGCTCAAACCTGCTCAGGGCTCCTCTGACTGAACGTCACCCTCAGTCTCCGGAACACAAATGAAAGTGAGTTATGATCTTTGTTTGACAGTTATGTGAGGTGGAGATATAACATGTAGAATCATATACTTTTAAATGTCAGCATGTACCGTAGTATTAGTAGCATGATAATATTGCATAGCTACACATAGTAGAGTGGTGACGAAAGTTTTGATATTATGCTTCACAGTGAATTTAAAAAAAAAAAAGAAAAATGCAAATATCACTCCATATAAACCTGCAAACTGTAGTAGATCTGGTAACATATCAGAATTGGGAAAGTGATATTATCATGACATTAATTTTTATTTAAGTCCACACTTAAGTACAGTATAGAACTGTATAGTACAGTATAATATAACTTAGCATAATCGGATATAGTATGGTAGAATATAGGAATCAGTACTGTATTGTACCATACCATATCACATCTTGTATAATTATAAACTAATAAACAAAAAGTATGGTATTCTTACAGAAAATTCTGCTTTTATAAATTCAAAGGATTAAAAACAAATTGCAACTAGAATGACCATAAATTGATAAGTAACCATAATTATTTTATATTGGTACTTTAAAAGTAATGTAACAATATGCTGTATAATTATAAAGAATATAATATATCATGAAATAGCGTAGTGTTTACTCAAGCATACCATAGCATGATAGTATTGTACTGCATGTGTGTAGCCATGCCTTTCCTCTTACAGTTAGCTGAGGATGTTCAGTAATGACTGCAGCTAACACAAGGCCATAGAGTTTTGGTAGTGTGTGTGTGTGTGTGTGTGTGTGTGTGTGTGTGTGTGTGTGTGTGTGTGTGTGTGTGTGTGTGTGTGTGTGTGTGTGTGTGTGTGTGTGTGTGTGTGTTGTAATACATGCGGACATTAGTACTCTCTGTTGAACACTGGAAAGCTAATGACATGGACCACTGTCAGATTCATGCCCCCATCACAAGCATCCAGCCATCAGGGTTGAAGCTAGGATCTGCCCATTAACACGGAGGCCGCAGGATGCAGGCTATCCACACCAGGAGAGAGAGCGAGCCTGACACAGAGCAGGTCCCTCTCCCACAGCACGCTCAGCAGCCTGCACTTTCCAAGGACATTACGGCTCCATTCCACCAGCTCTCCGGTGGCAGGCTATCATTAGTCCGCTTGCGAGAGCCCAGAGAGGTGATAGCAGGGGAATTGTGGGCTTTCATATCCACAAGCTGGTCCACAGGATGCCAGGCAGAGTGTGGTAATTTAGCTCAGAGGTGATGGAAAATAGTGGGTTAGTTTAATGACAAGTTTGTGTGACCATGTAAAAGCACTCATCAGAGAGTGGGCGATAGAGAGAATGGGTGAGAAGCACCAAAACGAAGAGAGAGAGGGGACTTTGTGTGTGAGTGTGAGTGTGTGTGTGTGTGTGTGTGTGTGGGTGTGTGTGTGTGTGTGTGTGTGTGGGTGTGTGTGTGTGTGTGTGTGGGTGTGTGTCCTTTTCTTATTAGAGCTCTTTTCTTTTTCTACTAGTGTGCCAACTTACATACAGATTTTCACTGGATTTTATGTTTATTTTGACAACAAATCAGTGAGATGTCACAGATAAAGTATGAACTTTAATCCTACTACATTTTCTTCTTTCAATTAATTTATTTAAATGATTTCCAAAATTGAAGATTCAAAGAGGGACTGAAATAACGACAAATACAGGGTTTATAATCCTCTAAAATAGTGTTATACAAAAACTAATTTTGTACCTTGCGTCACTTTATTTTACAAATAAATTCAAATATACCCTAAATATATCGAGTACATAGTTTGTTAAAATTAAAGAGTCATAATTTCAGGATTAAATGGGCATGTGGTTAGCAAAGCTCTTTTTCTTATTATATTTTTACATTGCAATAAAACTTATAAATATAAAATGAATGATGTTAATGGGTAGTAAAGTCTATAACTGTATATACGCCCAGACTATCCCACAGGCAGCACTTCATACCATAAAAACTGTGTTTCTGTGTTAATTGTCAGATAATCTTTGGCAATCTATATCAAGATAAAGTATAAAGCTTACAGATACAACTGCAAATGAATAAAGTCACCATTCATAAATGTTAGTGTGTCCTGTCCCAATGCAGTGTTTATTCATGCATCTAATTCACTTTGAATTTCATCCCTAAGAAAAAAAAAAAATCAATCCTCCATCTCTGTCTCCCTTGGCAACAGGTTATAATCCATAGTTACGAGGAGCGGTTGCTAGGTGCGTTGCTGAGATACAGACCCTTCTCTCCACTGGCGCTACGTAGGAGGCCAGCGGGTCCTTGATGATGGCAGAGAGATGAGGGACGGGTGAAAGGATGACAAGAGACAGGACAATGAGGATAGGAAATAGACACACACACACCTGACAGAGGCTGTGTGAGCAGAGGCCCAAAGAGAGCACAGAAGAAAGGCTGAAAATGAGAGCAGAGAATAGAAAGTAAACACAAAAAAAGATAATGTAACAGTCTAAGTGGGCAATCTGCACACCTCCATTTGCACGCAGCTACATTTTAGTGTGCCTGTTTCTGCCTGTGTTTGTGTGCATCCGTGTCTGTATGTGTGTATTTGTGCTGCACATGAAAGACAGAGTGACAGTGGAAAAGAGGGGAAGATGGGGAGTCTACTTTGACTCCTTGAAAAGTCTATCGTGATAAAAAAAAAAAAAAAAAAAAGAGAAAGATAAAAAATAAGCTGCACTGATGACTTCAATCACCGAATCCTTTGTATACAGGCTGTTTTTCCTGGGGAGTGGGGACAAAACTGAAGAAAAAACACATGGTAAAAAGGAAACTTTGAGTATAGCCAGCTTTTCCAAGTTGTCTTCTGTTTGACGCAAGTGACACACTGGCGTCGTGATCACCATGTTTATAATATGCAAATATTATACATATATGTTTTTTTTTTATGATGAGATTCTTTTAAAAAAATCTCATTTTTGGATACGTTTGACCTGTTAGATGTCTCCACATGCTCCCACAGATGTCGCACGCAGAGACAGTAACAGCTCTCTGTTTATTAGTGCTCATGGTCATATAACCACCTGAGTTACACAAGCTGTCATTTTTTTTTTTTTTTTTTTTTTTCAAGGCTGATCCGATTAGTATTGTGATGATAGAAACCCACGGGAGTACTTACTCCTCACGAGTTTCCTTGTTGGTAGATGGAAAGAGTGTTCTTTGGTGCTGAAGCTGCAGGAGCAATCTGCCGCTCCCAGCTCCGATTATCCCCAGCCTCTCCCCCAGGGGGCAGTAGCAGCGTACACACAACCATACGACACACTCTGAGATCAAAGGCACCGAGCTTCTGCAAGCCAAAACAGCCACCATTGCCCTCTCTTCTGTCTACCTCAGGACAAGTTTTCAGCAGTTTTTTTTTTTTTAAGGGATATTAACATGATGTCATAGAATGAGAAACCAACCTCAAAAGGAAGTCTTTCAGATTCCTTTGAATAGGCAGCGCGGCTGTACCTCTGCCTATCGCCTCTGACAATGTTATTAGGAAGATAATTCTCACAAGCAAATAAACAGTGTGTAACACCCCTGTGAGTTCTCCTTTCAGGTTGGGTTATTGTGTGTGTATTTCACTGATATTGTGTCATCTGGTGAGGAAGTAAACATCTGGGTTAGTTGGAGGTTAGGCTTTTTATTTTGTGTGAAACTATAACTGAAAGAGTTTATGGATGATCACAGGCAACACTTTACATTCAGTTCAAAAATCAACTTACATCTGTCACTGACTGACAGTGTTTAAAATATAAAACTGTACTATCATATGTGTAGCTCACAAACATCTAATTTTGTCAGAGTTGATTGAATTTCTTATCTGCACCCTCACGTCTCTGTTTTACTTAATTTCATTTAGGACTTAAGTAATTAAAGAATCATAAGAAAAGACGTTGAAAAGTACTTAAAATGCCCTACAATTTGTTATTATTAATGAATGAATTTGAAATCTCAATTGTTGGCTGCCTAGTGTGATTGCTTTGATGTCTTAATGTACCCAAACAAAATCCAAACAAAAGGAAAGGAATTAGAAAAAAGAGAGAAATTAATTAAGTTCCTATTAGTTAGTGATTTGTACTTTCTGACTGAAAAAATAATCATATTAAGTAAAAAAAAAAAGAAAAAGAAAATGTTAAAGTACAAGGATGGCAGAAGACTGTTTTATAACTGTTTAGTAAACGGCTTTCACTGTATATTACTGAGTAAAGATGCATTGTAATTGGTAATACAAATAGCTTTGGATTAAACAATAGATGGACCTCTGGCTCAGTGTCTGTCCTTCAGCTCAGCAGCCTCTTCATACTGTAGGCTTTGCTTTGAGCAGAGACCCCTGTTGGTTGATTGGAATGACTTCCCTAATTGGATTCAATTCCTAATTGAAATGTAATAAAAATGCATCAGTAGACGTGGCGCCAACAATTACCTCATGCAAATCTCTTGATGAATTGACGTGAGGGGCGTAATTGCAGCTGTTAAAAAAATGCATTGATTTCTCCTGGAATAACATCAATTCAAATCAGTTCACGCACACGCTTCAGCCTGCGTACGGAAAGCATTTGTCACCGCTCAGTGTCCCTGTTTGGAGGTATACAGAAAAAATGGAAACATCTGCACCCTTTCACGTGGGTACGTCAGATTGATTGGGCATGTGAGACTCTGTGTCAAATGTGCTACATCTATGCATAAGCAATAAACTATTCTCAACACTTGGAGGAGGGAAATAAAAGAAGAAATGACTTTGTTCTTTGTTTCTGTTTTCATCGAGGTGGTGCACGGGTTATGACTTCCTTTGGTTTGTAGAGCAAACATATTCTGCTGGGGATGTGCGACGGAAACACACACACACACACACACACACACACAAGGTCGAAAATACAGTTGGAGAAAAAGAGAAATGAATTCAGATACGCGCAGAAAGGAAGTATGCAGGCTTTGATTCTTTCCTCCACCAAATGAACATTATCCGTCTGTCTGTTGATCGGGGGTGGCAGTCTAGAGAGAAAGGGTTAAAGCATCTTCTGAGTTATTGCCTACCACCGTAGTCATAGCAACAGATTAATAAGTACCTTCTCTGATCTTCCTCTGTTGCTGCACAGGTTGCTAAGATACAAATAGCATTCTGGACCCAGTGGACTGAACTGCAAACATCTTTTGATAAGAATGAACTTTAAGGATTTAACAGTAATGTGGAAAGCAAAGAGCCCTATATGTACAAAGGAAACTAAAGGAGAGAAAAAAACTCCAGTATTACACCTACAACTATAGCGATTGCATCTGCCACATTTGACCTACCCAGGCCGAAAAGGAACACAGCAAAACAAAATTGAACACTTGCTAAATCCAGCTACCTCATACCTCGGAGGCTAGTGGTTGGCCCATGTCTAAAGGTAAACGGGCCAATCAGCTTTGGAACAGAGTGACTGTTCCTAGACGCGTGTGCGAAACCAAGGGCAAATTAAAGCATTGCCTCCGAGTTGCATCATTCTCCCCTCACAGCTCTATTAGTAGGCTAGCCACAATGTCTCTTTACGAGAGCTACTCTCAGAGCAGAATTAGGCACACTTTCCCTGCAGTGATATGTCTTTTTATGAACCACATTGGCATCATGTGTGCCAGTTCCTACAGCAACAAACCACAGTTGAATTAGTGGGAGAAATACACCTCTGGATACCTCTATTCCTTGTAAGGTGACATAATAGCAAAGCAGGAGATGAATGTAGAATTTTTTAATGTGATTCCGACTTGATGAATTTCTCAGACATAAAGATAAATGAAGATGAGAATCAGATATTAAGAATCAGTGATCTGAATACCGATTCATAAAGATAAGAATAGGAGGTGTCCTCACCTTTCTGTTACTATCTCAACTTTTTATTTTTATTTTTTTGCCCTTTGCTCATCTCTTTTCCCATCAAGTAATAGAAGCTGAAAAGTGCATTGATTCAAAAAGACGGACAATCCACACTGACACAACAGACGAACAAACAAACGAACAGCTTGACTGGAGGAAGCTGTGAGGCCGCAGTGGGGAGCGCTGAAGTCGTTTTTGATGATAATGCTTGATCCCTCTGTTCTCTCTGTCACTCGGCCTCACGCTTTCACTTCAGCTCAGCTCAGCTGTCAGCCGGCAGTGGCTACTCACTCAAGAGCCCGTGCACACGTGTGAGATCATGCACACGCACCCTCACGCGGTATCTAAGGGCGCAGGTTTACGTGCATGCTTGTACATTATTACAAACATGCGATTGAACATATGATATGATAGTCTGATAAAACGTGTGTGTGTGTGTGTGTGTATGTATATATCATGTCTCAGAAATTGGTAACTATCCATGTGTGGTAATTTGGCACGCTTATAAGCAGCGATAATTGTGTATTTGTGTGATTAAGACAGTAATCAGAAAATAATGACACTTCAGTGTGATTTATGAGAATGGATGAAATTTCCCAGCTGAAAGGTGGCAGGTTAAACAACACTGACCTGCCAAATACCAAGAGAGATTTAAACGAAGGCCAGAGCTAATATATCACAGAAACAAAGGGGGGAGGTGGAGAGTGGGGGGTGTGTGTGTGTGTGTGTGTGTGTGTGTGTGTGTGTGTGTGTGTGTGTGTGTGTGTGTGTGTGTGTGTGTGTGTGTGTGTGTGTGTGTGTGTGTGTGTGTGTGTGTGTGTGTGGTGTGTGTGTGTGTGTGTGGTGTGTGTGTGTGTGTGTGTGTGTTGTGTGTGTGTGTGTGTGTGTCACAGAGCTTTGGACAGCATGGGGTATCTGTGGGTCACATAGACCTTTTTAAGACAAGAAGGGATGTTGAGGTTACTTACCACTGAAGGGTGAAAAACAAACACCCACAAAAGATGCTCTTGGTTTATTAAAATGATGCACAATGATGTTCCACAAAAGTGATTTCCCATTTAAAGTGAGAAAAAAGAATCACCAAAATTTGCAGTTGCGTGGTTTGTATTATTCCGCATACATCTACAGATGAAAGCAACTCCCTCTCCAATACTGATTAAAGGCTCTTCGCTCCCACCGGGCTCCACGCTGGTTTGGGTTCATTCAATCTTGGCCTTGATTACTCGATTGGACTCATTGATTGAAGGGGAACTTTAATGACCTATTATCTCAAGTGTTAATCAGGTGTTGACAGACAGCTCTCTGTGGGACCGGGCAGGGCTGATGGCCAAAATGGACACAACTTGCTGGACTCCTGCCATTGGGACAGAGTGCAGATGTGCTGCCCGACAAGTTTCCCTCTGGAGTGCAGTCTGTGCACCGCGGTGACATCATCTTTTCTCTCAGATGTTTTGGTGCCTTTTTTTTTTTTTTTTTTTTTTTAACACACTCATTCTCACCCGCTTTATCTTCCCTTGTTACAGTTTTACCACCCAGTGAATTACCTCGAAATGAGAGACAAAGGAATTGCGATATAAAACTGGAGGCGTGTACGTGATCTCTGTGTTCTCATTTCATTCTGTATTTATGGAATATGTGCAGTTGGTAAAGTTATGTAAATTCAGAGGAACTATGTTAACATTGCACAATACTACTCGATGGAAAGGCCAGAGGTTTTAATAGGAATAAAGTCTGCTGCATTAAAGTGGGTTACTGATTGAAGTTTGGAATGAAATTACTTTCCAAATGTGCATAATGCCATTATACATGTATTTTTAGTCATTTTTGGTATTTTGCTGGTATTTATCTTTAAATATAATGGTCGCCATGTGTGGTTTTCTTTGTCAGGTTGCTATTGAAGAATAAATTAAGTCCAGTTTATGTTCAAGTAAGAAATCCTTGAAATTGTAAAGCCTTGACAGTAATAACGAACTTTCACATTGTAACTCAAAGTGTTTCATTTTTTCTTCTCGATATAATTCTCTGTAGTTCAGGTGGTCGGGGTGGAAGACATAGCAAATACACTTCCTGCTCTTCCCATGCAGAAAACAGCGTGGACAGACTGTTACATGTCCAGGTTACACCTGTCTGCATCACCTCCTGTATCCCCCACCTGTAATCTCTTATGTCTCCTCCTCCCCCACGTCTCCCACTGCATCCCTCACTTTAATTATCTCCCTTTTCAATCCCAGCATCTTCAAGTCTCATCAATGCTTCTTAATTTCCATCAATACCTCTGCAGCCTAAGCTCTCCACACCTGTCCAGTCACCATGGCAACCTCACCTCTGACAACAAAGAGCTCTGTAAGACATGGCATGCTGTATTCCCCTTGATTAGATATTGATTAAGCTTTTGTAATACATAATAGGATCAAAGGGATTGTGCAGCTTTGCTTACCCAGGTCTTCTTCACACTTTCATTTAGTTATAATCTTTTGTTATTTAGGAATCTGCATGTTAAGAGGGACGGAATCGAAATTTGCCACCCTTTGTCATAGCCATTCAGAGGCTCCTTTTGGGACTTGGAGATGCACAAAGACCTTTTTTTTTTCTTTCTCATAATTTTTTTTAAAGTATATTTTTTGGGCTTTTTATGCCTTTATTTAATAGTATAGTGGAGAGAGACAGGAAACGGGGAGGCAGAGAGGGGGAATGACATGCAGCGAAAGGCCTTCCGATGCGGGATTCGAACCGGGGCCAACTGCAGCGAGGACTGTAGCCTCTACACATGGGGCGCCTGCTTAGACCACTACGCTACACGATGCCCGTTTCTAATAATTTTAAAAAAGAAGTGGAGAAGAAAAAGCAGAAAGATGCTTCTATGCAAATCTACAATTTAAAGAGTGTTGACAGCACATTCAGTTTTATGAGTGGCGTAGCTTATACTTGATGTTTGCAACATGTTTCCCATTAAAGGACATGTTAATAGGCCCGTTGGAGTGTGCAGAGGCTACCGAATGCTTGAGTGTCCCTAATGGATGCATTGATAGATTAATGGACGATAAAAGTCAAATGCTAAATGCATGGTAAGTGACAAGTGATAAGTCAATATGGTAAATATTTGTGTAGGGCATAGTTAAGAAGTTGAAAGGCTATTATTCACGATTACCTACAGACAAGTCATTCCTTGGTATAATGAGGCACATGGCAAGAATTTAAAAGCTTAGGAAAGTAATGGTCTGGAGTGCATTTCTGTCAATTACATATTAGTGTTGGCTGCAAAAGAATCGGCAAGACATGAGGAAATTGACTCACTTCATCATAAAGCCATTAAATTGGTATTTTTAATCAAACGTTCCATGTGAGGAAAAAGAGTAAATGTTGTCATCTGTTGATAATGATGCGTGTTCACAATAATCATGTTTCTTATCTTTAGCTGTCAGATTTCATCTAAGCTACAGTTTTAAAAATGTTTAACGTATAATACAGAGTTTAGACAATAAAATCTTCTATCACTAAGGGCTAGTAGTATTTTCGGTGCCTTAAAAAAAAAAAAAAGAAGCAAACTCCAAAACTCTG